>NW_007727188.1:522730-526066 GCF_000696425.1 Galeopterus variegatus
TGGATTTATTTAACTGTTATCACCTATGTTATAATGACAGATAATGTTCCAATGAACAAAAATATCATCTTTCTCAGGCTTTTCTTTTCTATGAAATGAGAAATTTATGCTCAAAGATTCCACTTTTACCTACTTTTAAATGTAAATGTCAGAGATATATTAAAATGGCATTCAATAGAGACTACTATTTTTAAGACAAAGTTGTCATTTGACTCTTGGTGAATTGCTCATAAATTCAGGACTGAATAAAGAGATCAGATTACATTAAATGCATTTTGGTATCTATAACTTTCTGCAATGAATTAAAACTGGCTGATCGTGTCCCCAGTGCATTTCATTTTCCGTTGATTCATGTACTGTAATATAACCTTCAAAATTCCCTTATGCCAACAAACTCACTCAGATATGCTGAGTGCAGGAGAAGATTAAAGTGGCTATAAGATTGAAAACTGTATGAAGGCATCAGATAATGAAGTAGAGGTATAATGAAAGTATAAACAAAGCTGGTAAATGTAGAAATCACTGTTCATATAATGTACGGTTGAATTCAATGGAGAGTATAGCTCCCTGTCAAATATATATTAATACTGAACAAATTGGCAAGATCAATACACCAATCCTGTTTCATTCTTATTAAAGTATTTTTATCTCTGAGGCTAAGCATAAGTAAGGCATGCCGTTTTCCTTTGGAAAAAGTAATATTTCCCCAATAGGAATTTAGCATTCAGGTATGCTCAGACTCCCAGCTCAGAGATACTCACATCAGATGATTTTCCTCTACTCTTTAAAACTGAAGTTATATGCAGAAATAACCTTTCATATTTTCCTGAGCAGTGGCTTTTTGTTTCTGCATTGCAAGAGCCAATCCATCCTTTAAAGGCTCTTGAAGCTGGCAAAAAAAAAAAAAAAGCATTATTACTGTGTTAGGAGCCTCTATTGTTTCAGTGGTAGCTAGAGCTATGGATGAATGCTTTCAACAGAAGTTAAAAGAGATAATGAGTCTTTAATGATACAAAATCAGAGCCTTGTGTGCCTAGTGAAGCCTGACACAAGCTCCAGCTTGCAGCTAGCAAGGAAAGCTCATCCACTATCTGTTTTATAGGCCAAAAATATCCACAAAGTGCCTTCTTGGAAAACTGTGTATCCCTTAAGATAGGATCGGTGGTATTTGCTTGTTATTTTGAGATGCAAAACAAAATAGGAAAGTAATCCTATATTCTTTCCTTCTCCATACATGTCTTTGAAAGTTTAAGCTGAATATATTTCCACCTTCAAAACAGCAGTTTTTATTTTATTCCAGACTTTCAATAGCAATTTTTTATGTGTATATTTGTTTCTTTTTCTGCACCAAAAATACAAACAAGAAACTCTGGTGTTCCCTGCCTCAGAACACCTTCTGCTTTCCTGACCAGATAATAGATTACTTGGCTCAATTGAGAGAGATTTTTGTATGGGAAAGTATTAGGAAAACCAAGTATTAGGAAACTGGTTTGAATCGCAGCTGTGTAAATGTGTTAAGTACCAGCCAAAAACTTCTGGAGAGCAGTGGAAGAAAAGCTCCTCCTCCATGAACACAAGCCAGACTCCTTGATGTTAAATCAGATCTGCTTCTGAAAGGATTGGCATGTCTGATATGATTAGGAAGCTTCAGTTGTGCTGATTATAAATTAAAATTAAGAAAAACAGATTGATCTGGAAAATAAGAAACATAAGGCCACATTGCTGCACTCTACTCTTTGCAATGATGCTAGAAAATTGATGGAAATGGGAATTATTTATTCTAGGTTATTGTATAAAGATTTGCATGCTATCCTCATTGTATTAAGGTGCCAAGACCAGTTACAGAAGTGAAGGGAGGAAAACATCAACATGGCTTGACTTGGTGTGTATTTAACACGCATTTTTCTTTCATTTTGTTCAAAATGTTTCGAAATGTTCATGAGTGTGAGTGAATTTGGGGGCTGAGGGAAGATGAAATTAGGTAGGTAAATAGCCCATAATTTGTTGAAAGGAACTAAATTACTCTGTTGTTTTTTAAGGAAATGTCTTTATTTTTCCCTCCCTTCTCATTCATTTGCCCTAGTTCCCATTTCCAGCCATTTACCTTCTCTTTTTTGGACACTTTGGTGAGAGGGAGGAATAATCATTCAAGTTGCAAGTAGAGAAAGGCATGTGGGGGTATTTAGATGAGTTAGAAGGTAAGAAGAACAAGGGGAGAAAATAATACATTTTTCACCCCAAATATCTCAATTCCCCTTCTCCCACAGACATTTACCATTTCAAATCATGTATTATTAAGATACAAAGAAACAATAACTTTTGATAATGTGGACATATTTTAAGAACTAAGTAATTTTAACTTTATGATTGTGAAGTTTCTAATCTATTTCCTGGCATTAATACAAAATATGGCACTAAATAGGTGAATGTATTCTTAGCAAATCTCCTATCATCAGTAAATACTTGGGGTTTCTCTTCTTCCTAGAAAACTCTAATTGTTAAATAGGAGAATTGTCATAATTCTGTCTGTCACCACAGCTCTTAATTTTCCTGGTAATATAGAAAATATGAAGTGACTATATAGAATCTTCAGGTCTGGAATGAGCCACTAGAAAATATGAAGTGACTATATAGAATCTACAGGTCTGGAATGAGCCATGACTCATTTTTCCTTATCTTTTCCATCTCTAGAATGTTGAAAGATAAGTAGATAAAAATCTCATGAACTGTTTCCTTTTATCAGTAAGTAGATAATATTGGATATAGTTAGTTTTCTTAACCTCAATTAATAAATTAAGGGCCACAGACCCCTCCACTACCCCCAAATAAGGCAACTCTGTTTTTCTTCTGGAAAATCTTCTACCTCTATAGAGCACAATTTAAGGTGTCTAAAACTAATAGGGAATTTCTGAATTCTGAATGCCATACTTTGTACCTAAGCCTAAAGTTGGGCAAGACTGCAGCGCTGCTTTGCAAAACTAGCATATTGCTACTATCTAAGTACAACCCAAATCAGGATGGATCTGTACCTAGAAACACTGTTTAGAAATAAAATCTTGAATCATGGGGATGATTTGATACATTCTTTTAAGAAATATTTACCAAGTGTCTACTATATTCAGCATTCCAACAAATATATTTTTTTATTATGCTACTTACTAGTCTGTATGCTGGGGACATTGTAGAGAGCAAAGCAGACAAAAATCCTTGCCTTACATTCTAGTCTCTGGAAGAGATGCTGGGAACACAGCAGTGAGCAAGATGCAAAGAGATCCATTTTTGTGTGTTGATTTTGTATCCTGCTACTTTGCTGAAATCATTTATCACCTCCAAGAG
>NW_007727188.1:527694-528038 GCF_000696425.1 Galeopterus variegatus
ATCCCCATCAAAATTCAAATGACATTTTTCTCAGAAATGGAAAAATACTATCCAGACATATGTATGAAATAACAAAAGACCATGCATAGCCAAATCGATTCTGAGCAAAAAAAAAGCTGGAGTCATAACACTACCTGACTTTAAACTATACAACAAAGCTATAATAACCAAAACAGCATGGTACTGGCATAAAAACAGACACACTGATCAATGGAATAGAATAGAGAATCCAAAAATCAACCCATCCACCTACAGCTATCTGATCTTTGACAAAGGCACCGTACCTATACACTGGGGAAGAGACTGCCTCTTCAGCAAATGGTGCTAGGATAACTGGATATCCA
>NW_007727188.1:528049-536133 GCF_000696425.1 Galeopterus variegatus
GAAAAAGGAACTCTCATACACTGTTGGTGGGACTGCAAAATGATGCAGCCTCTATGGAAAAATGGTATGGAGGTTCCTCAAACAATTGCAGATAGACTACCATAAGACACAGCTATCCCACTACTGGGAATATACCCAGAGGAATGGAAATCATCAAATCAAAGGTACACCTGTTCTCCAATGTTCATTGCAGCACTCTTTACAATAGCTAAGAGTTGGAACCAGCCCAAATGTCCATCATCAGATGAGTGGATATGGAAAATGTGGTATATGTACACAATGCAATACTACTCTGCTATAAAAAAGAATGAAACACTCCATTTGCAACAACATGGATGGATCTAGAGAGAATTACATTCAGTGGAATAAGTCAGGCACAGAAAGCGAAATATCACATGTTCTCACTTATTTGTAGGAGCTAAAAATAAATAAATAAATGCACAAATAAACTGGTGGGGGGGGGAGGGAAGAAGACACAACAATTACAATTCCTTGAAGTTGATAAGACAAGCAAACATAACAGACACTGTTGGGAGGGAGCGGGGAGTGGGAGGAAGGAGGGAGGTTTTGGCAATGGGCCACAATAATCAACCACATTGTATATTGACAAAATAAAATTAAATTAAAAAAAAAAAAAGAGATCCATGTTCTTACGAAACTTAAAGTCAAATGAAGATAATGGCCAATAAGGAAGTAAATACATACATATGTACATACGTAACTACATACAGCAGATAATTAAATATTGTGAACGTGTGACACAAGGATGGTGTGATAAAGCCATAGACGAAGCTGACATGGATAACCTAGGTAGCATGTAAAGATAAGTCTTTTTTGAAAATCTAAAGGTGAGATTTCTGGAATCTTTTTGAGACTTTTCTCCCACACCTATGACCAACTTTTCAAAAGAAATACATTCAAATGTAATTCTGTCTTGTTGTTTTGCCAGAAATAAATGAAACAAATTAATGAAAGTATTTGAAAGAAATGGATAAATTTTCTAAGGATATTTGTAAGGAGGGTTTTTTTCTGATAAACAATAAGAACAACAGAGGTGAATATATTAAGATAGCATTTATTCAACTAAAAAGAAGGTTAAGGTAATTATTTAAGTGATTCTAGAAATAAATACTGTTTGAAGAGAAAAAATATGATTAAAATCTTGAGACTGAAAGAATTAGATTATTGGTCTATATTAGTCACATACTTTGGATAGATTTTCAACTATTTCATGTTATTGGTGTATGTGCAATGTTATATGAAATATTTTTACAAAATCAGGAGCCTTGCAAAAGGTGCTGTTTCCAAGTGTTCTGGTTATATTGTCATCTATAATGTTAATTCTTAATAGTAGCTTTAAACTACCCGAAAACTATTGCAAATAAGATACAGTAAACCATTTGAAAGATACCATAAATTTTAAAGCTGGACAGACAGTTGGGTTAATCATTTTGCCATTCTATTTAGATACTTAATTTTTTTATAACATTAATTGCTTAAGGCTATTTTCTAGCATAATTTTGCATAATCCAAACAGTAGTTTCCAACATCTCTTGAAAAAGTAGTCACCAAATATATCTCTTTTATGATTTTTTTGAATTATCACATTTTTAATAATGCAAATAATATAGAGGATTTATTGATCCATATCATTTCCAACTGTTAATAGCAAATAGTTATGATAAAATATTATGAATAATTGTATATTACCCTTAATAACAGCAATAAGATCAATAAAACTAATCTGCAAAACAGTGACATACGTAATTACATAATGAGCAAAACAGTGACATACGTAATTACATAATGAGACTTAATGTGTTGTTTGTTCAAGAATTAGGCCATAACTTGCAGCTTCTATTCAAGAATTTCTAATTTGTTTCATTACCTGAATGTCTGTGCAACACACAGTGAAGAGACGGTTGGACTTAATGTGTTGTTTGTTCAAGAATTAGGCCATAACTTGCAGCTTCTATTCAAGAATTTCAAATTTGTTTCATTACCTGAATGTCTGTGCAACACACAGTGAAGAGACGGTTGGTTTAATTGGATAAAATAGAGAGGTAAACAAGATGGTGAAAGATAAAAGAGAATAGTACCTTCCATCAAAGCAAAGAATTTCAAACTGAATATTTTTGCCTTGCTTTCAGATCACCAGATTTGATAATTCTAACTGTTTTATTATTTTTGAACTGTATAGATCCTATAGTCCTTCTATTTTTCTTCCTGTTCAATTGCCATTTTTAAAAGCTCAGATGTGGACTTTTACTAGGAATATTATGTTTTCCATCTTTCGCAATCAGCTACCAAATAGACATTTTCTCTAGCATTCAATGCCTTCATTTTATAGTATTAAGAAATTTCTAGGTAGATATAATGAATACATATTCGTGTGTGTATTCAATACTTTATTAATCAACATCGAAAAGTTTTAATAAGGTATGCATTTAAAAAAAGAACATAGACAATATCATTCTTTTACATAAAATATAGATATATATTGTTTCCTACTATATGTCAAGTGCTTTGTTCTGCTCTATGAAAAAGATAAAAATGAACACAAAATTCTTAATTTTAAAAATAATGCTGTAATGTATTGTTATATTAAGAAAGAAAATGACAGTAGTAGGAGCCTTTACTAAGACCTTGATACCAAGAGCAATGATATTTAGTCCTCATTTTGACATCTATTATTTATGTAACTTTTCTTTTGCTCCTAGGTATATCAATTTTAAAACTTTAACCTTGGGATAAAGGCTGGGTGGACCAGCAAATGAAGTCAAGAGAATTGTCATGGTCAGGAAAACAGGAAAGAGCTGGGATGCTGGTGGTTCCCATAATGATAAAGAGCAATTTCAATAAAAAGAACAGGTGTAAATGGAAATTAACCAAAAAGGAAACATATATTAGCTATTATTTTTTACTTTGCAATTAATATTTGCATGTTTTTGAATATCAGATATTTTATAAAACATAAACTGAGAATATTATATGAATTTATTCATTAAAGTTTCCTTATATGATTCTCCCCTAAAATCTTAATTTTCATGTCCTTCATCTCTAACTATAGTTGATTATCAAAGAGCACAAATGCTTCATACTCTATGAAGAAACAGCACAAGACATAAGTAGTGGTATTTAACAGTCTTTCACATTTCATTATTTTGAATTGGTGTTTCATTACCTTAGACATCCTAGCCCACACTTTACAGCTGATCTCTATGTAACTAAACATTCAATTGTAATGGAAATCTCTTCTTTTGCACACTTGCCAAAAAACAACCATGTCAAAGTTGAAGCAAAGACAAAATTTTGATAGACACTGGTATTCTGAAAACATCTATTATCTAATAAGGTAGCCAATTCCAATGAAAACATTTGCCTTGCCAGAGAGCACTTAATAACACCTAGCAAGGATTATGTGAGAAGAAATGTTCTAGCTTTCCATTTCAAGAAAGGAATTTACATGAAACAGATTTAATATTTTACTTATGCTTGGACACATTTTCTTCCTTAATATTTAAAATTAGCACACAATTTCTGTATCCAGTCTAATCTATTTTTATTTTTAAAATGCATGTACAAAGTTTCAATTTCACCCAGTAAGTGCTCTTGAGAGTTTATTTTTGTAGTATAATCCATCATAACCTTAAATAAACTTTCTATTTGCTGTAATTCTCATTCTTTTTGGCTTTCTTGAATATCTCCCTTACTCAGCTCCTTTCAGCTTACTATAAATGATACCTGATAATACCTGATGAGAAATAATAACGTGTTAGTAAGTAACTATATTATTTTAGGGTTCCTTTAATAGGAAGCAACAGAAACCTAATAGAAACTAGCTTAAGCAAAAGGGAGAATGTAACCAAGTCAAGGGAGAGCAGGGAGACACCGTTGCGGTCTGGCTCTATCTGTGTGTCAGTTTTAATCTCTCTCACTGTAGACTAACCTGTCAATGTACCCAAGGGTATGCCCACTGACCGTTTCCACTGTCACTCTCACAGCTTGGACAGTCCCTGTTTGAAAATCCCTGGGGAAGGACTATAATTGACCTACTTTGAGTTCTATGCCACCTCCAAAGCAGCTGTTCTCAGCAGGAGACCCTGAAGGGGCATTCTGGAAATTTGTGAGGGTATTTTTGGTTGCCACCATAATTGGGAGATGCTATTGGCATTTAAATAGGCAGATGCCAGATACAGTGGATGCTCTTCAATACACAGAACAATCCCACAAAATAAATTTATCCTTTCCAAACAATATTCTAAAATTCTACTAGACATGGGTGTGATTATCTGAGTCCAGAATATAACTGTTTTATATATAAACAAGGTTTTTGGGAATATTTTAATATCTTTCAGGAATCACCATGCTTTATTTTGTTCAGAATTTTACTCATGATTGTTCACTATTTCAGAAATATTGCATCAGCAAAACCATTTGTGGTATTTGAATCACAAATATAACTTAGATATATCAGTCTGAATTGGTGACTGCCATAGTCATAGTGAGAAAAAAAAAAACAGTAAATGAAAAATACAACTTCAGATAGCAGACATAAATCTTAACAGTAATTACAACAAAACAGTAATTACAATAAATTTGAATGGATTAAACTACTCACCATTTAATACAGATTCTCAGGTTGCATTAAAAAAACAACCAAACTCTAGCAATAATTTTCTAAAGAGGGGCTACTTCAAGTACGGTGCAGAATAATACTAGTCTGCAACCTATTTACTACTTGCCTGTGGCAAAATAAATACAAAAACTGAGTTAGAATTTTTACATTTTATAGAAATTTGACAGAGTAATTTCATGTCCCTTGAATTTAATAATAAAAATGTAGTTTTGTATTGTGTGTAGCTTTGTTCATTTTATTTTCTTTTTTAGAAAACTATGTTTATTCTATTTTACAAAAGTGAAATACAGAAGAAATAGAATAGAAAATTTAGAAAACCTGTTCGTTCCCCACAGCTGGTTTGAGAAGCACTGGTCTACAAGACATATGCTGAAAGAATACTAAAAGTTGACAATTTAAGGATAGAAATACAAACGAACAGAGAATTACAGTCTGAATCTTTATTTCTGAAAAAAAAAAGAATTCAAGGCAAAAAAAAGTGTCATAAAATACAAAATATGCTACTTACTGGTAAAAGGAACATATCTGCACCTCACAATATTGTCTGAGAATATGTAAGGCAAAAACTAGCAAATACACAGGTTAATCAGAAGTGTTATTACTTATTTTAACACACCCCTCTCAGAAAGGGTTAGATAAAATCAACAAACAATAGGTGGGATATAGACAATCTAAATACTTCAACTAATAACTTCAAACTATTCTTTATTAAGAAGTATTCATTTAAAATAAACAGAGAACACACATTTTCTTTTTAAACATACATTCAACATTTACAAAAATTGGTCCTGTACTTGGTCACAAAGGAAACATAGATAAAATCAAGGGGATGAAATCATAGTTTATGTTCTCTGAAGACAATACAGTAAATTAATAACAAAAGCCTAACTAAAAGTCCCATATACATGATATGTAGATATTACACTCTTTACATTCAAAAGGAAATTCAACATGAATAATAGGATATTTAGAATTAACATTAATGAAAACCCTACTGTCAAAATGTGTGGCACATAAATACAGTAGAAAAATTGGAAAGTCAGAATAAAATGACACTAAGCACTCAACTCAAAAAGTTTAAATTATAGCTAGGAGGTGAAACTAAAAACAAACGAAAAGAAATAATAAAGAAGAAAGCAAAAATCAACTTTAAAAGACAATTTAAAAAAGTAGTAGAGAATATTCAGAAAACACAAAGGTGGTACTGGGATGAAATATTGAAGATGAACCTCTGGCAAGGCAGATTCAACAAAAAAGAGATGTAAATAAAAGAAGTTCCAAGTATATAAAGAAAAATATTCCAGACCAAAAAGGACTTTTAAAATAATAAAAAGAATATTATCAAAAAATTCAAAGGCAAATAAGTTTGAAAACTTACAGAAATAAATACACTTCTAAAAAAAAAATGGCCCAGGGGGAGAAAGAAACTAAGACCAATAACCTCAAAACTCAGATTCAGTTGGTTTTTAGGTGAATTCAATAAACCTTTCAAGGAAGACAATTCATAATTTCTATCTTATGCAATGACAAAAATATCTATTGATACAATTCACAATACTAATATGTTAAGAAAAAAAATTAATTATGGTTATCTCAATATGTGCGTAACAGTAGGAAAAAAAACTTTTAAACAAACTAATAGAGGTAAATTCCTCAATGTGAAAATGGTTACATACCAAGTAGATTGTAATATATTCATTGCTCTAGGCAATGAACTTTGCATTTGCTCCGGTAATGGTTTGTTGTGAATCACCTAGATTCTCACTTGGTTTTCCTTACAACAAAAACAAACGGTGTGTGAGTGTGTATGTGTGTGTGTGTGTGTGTGTGTGTGAGTCTGCGGGTATCTGTGTCACAAGTGTATACAACAAGACACATACATATCATATGTATGAATATCAACACATAACATATTCATCAAAATTGTGTGTTCTAGTTAGATAAAATTGCTTTCTTATTCATACTATGCAAGTTGCAAAATTGGCTGGATGCCCTTAGATGCAATTTAAAGTGTCATATAAGTTATCGTGCCCTGTTCCATCCTTATTTACCAAAAAATCCTTCCAAATAAAATTGACAAAATAGGCTCTGCTCTTTCTTTTGAAGCTGTCTTCTTGTCAATAAAGTTTACACATTTAAACGAATACTACTCTGTATAATTTTCAGATTATATTACACATTTGCAGCTGGAACAGATACTAAAAACTGCCATAAAGTATGTTCACTTTCTATGCAAAACAGCTGCTTTAAGAACTTTGATATCCTACACATTTCTATTTTTTTTTTTTTCTTGTTTAAGTGCATGTTTTTGGAGGGTTTTGGCTTTAAGGTTAGGGGGTTATTTCTTTGGATTGGGTTTTGGATAATTGGGAACAAAAAGCCAATATTAATCTGTGTCGCTGCACAGTGAGTGAACAGGTTTAATATTATCAATGTTTAAAGTGATTAAATCAGTGATTAAGTGTGAAAGGCAGTATCAAACAACAAAATAATTGAAAAAATGCCTCTGATACTGATAATAACTATAAAGCTTTTCACAAAATGAGGCTTACAACCTCAAGGGTGTCAGAAAACTAAGGTTGATATACTCTCCATGGCACCAAATTGACTATAGGATCATGGCTAGATTACACAATCATCTTAAACCTCAGTTTTGTTAGTTGTAAAAAAATGGAAATAACGATGCCTACCTCATGGAGTTCTTAATGATAATTAAATATGATAATATATGAGAATGCACCTAGTACAATGTAGTCATTTGATCAGTTTGATGCATTAAGTCTCTACCTAATAAACCCTTTATGTTATGCATTATTAAGAACACAGTTGTACGGCCACAAGCTTACCACACAAGTGAGGGAAGTATGAATTCATCGGAAACAGCTATCGAAGGCCGTCTTAAAACTTGAAATCCTGAGAGGACTTCAGGAGGTTCAAGATCACTATAAGACTTGCCCAAGGAATCATTCTGTCATCAGTGGTTTTGAGGCATTTTCTGTTTCATTCCAATCATTCAGAAACTTGAAAAGATTAGTTAGTCAATAATAATGATAATCATATTTCTACTGCTGCTGTAATTTGAATGGCTCTGAGTTCTTCATTATTCTTAGTTCACCCTTTCCTTTGGTATCCAAAGAAATTAAGTCATGCTCACATCTGTAAAATTGCAAGAAATCTGGTATTCTTACAAATTTCTGAGTTCCCTTAGGTGAGGAATTTCTTATTATCACTGAAACTAAATTTCTCCTACTAGTTTTCTCCTTGGGAACCTCTGGTCGTATCATTACCACTTCTCTATGCTTCTGTGACTCCTAATCCCAAATCTAGAATTTAGTTTTTCATACAATGGTAATGAAGGTTGAATTTTTATTTATTTTCCAGGAACTCTGCTGGTGCAAGGGACATGACAGTGAATAAGACAGGCAGTCCCTGACCTCCTGGAGTT
>NW_007727188.1:536198-537734 GCF_000696425.1 Galeopterus variegatus
ACATCTGTAAAATTGCAAGAAATCTGGTATTCTTACAAATTTCTGAGTTCCCTTAGGTGAGAAATTTCTTATTATCACTGAAACTAAATTTCTCCTACTAGTTTTCTCCTTGGGAATCTCTGGTCGTATCATTACCACTTCTCTATGCTTCTGTGACTCCTAACCCCAAATCAAGAATTTAGTTTTTCATACAATGGTAATGAAGGTTGAATTTTTATTTATTTTCCAGGAGCTCTGCTGGTGCAAGGGACATGACAGTGAATAAGACAGGCAGTCCCTGACCTCCTGGAGTTTATAGTTAATTGGGAGAGAAAGATTAAACAAAGAATTACATTGTAATTTTAATAATTAATTACAGTTGTGATACTTGGCAGAAAACATGCAAAGTTCTGTGAAAGTATATATTAGGGAAACTTAAAACTAGCAAACTGAAAGTTTAAGGATGAGCTGAAGTTACCCAGGAAAAGGAGCCTTATAGTCTTAGGTGACTGCATATGTGACAGTCATAAAGTGGGAAAGAATGTTCAAGGACTTAAGGAGGTCAGTATGGCTGAAGTTATTGAATAAGAGGAACAGGGGCATAAAATGAGACTGAAGCAGGAGGCAGGACCAGATCATGACATAGTTCATTTGTCCTATTAAGGGTTTTGGTCTGTGTCCTAAAAAAATGAGAAGCCACTTATGATTGCTTAGGTTGGAGTGTGACATTCTCTAAAATATTATAAAAGATTACTCAGTATTTGTGAGACATCCAGCATTCTGAGTAGATGGATTTAATGGTGCATATAGTCAATTGGGAAAAACATCCTTGAAATTTTGCCATCAAGCATTTGGTAGGTAGTCTTCTGTTTGGATGCACAGAATATAAACACCTTTGCTTTCAGAGGAATCTTACATATAAGAGGCAGAGCTCCATCTCCTGTTGTGAGAGAAACCTGCTGAAAAGAGGACTATGAATATTGAACAAGTGACAGTAGTCCACTATATAATAGTTAGAAATTATTTCAGTGCATCCAAGAGTTCAGTGAGGGACTTATTTTAGTTCTGACATGGAAGGAGCTTAGCAATCTTAATTCTGTCCTTATAACAAGAAAGAGCTGGACAAATGAAAATCGATGATATTTCTTGGATCTATCAGAGAACTGAGGTCTTGGAGCAAAGAGCCACACCAAACTCTGGAGGCATATACAGACAAGCACAGCTGAGATCTGCTTACCTGGAGAAGCAGCTGCTTGTGCCATAAACTGGTAGGTATATTTAAATGGTAATTATGGCAAATTGCTGGAGGCTACTGTGAGAGTGAGAGACTTCTGGGGGCCACAGTTTTAGGGGATTTCCCACAATTTTATTAACATTACCTCCACGAATTCTAAAAGGTTTTCATGCTAAAGATCTGAGAAAGATGTCCTCTTGTCTCTAGCAAGGAATGAGGGAAAGTAATCATTGTGAAATATACCCGCAGCATTTTCAATAAGCCTTTTCCATAACCAAGACCACTTTTCCAGAGGAAAAGACTTTGCTGGACCCTTCTCTCAG
>NW_007727188.1:538084-540168 GCF_000696425.1 Galeopterus variegatus
CCTTTTCCATAACCAAGACCACTTTTCCAGAGGAAAAGACTTTGCTGGACCCTTCTCTCAGGTAGAAAAATGGAATTCCTACTGCTTTCCCTCCTTCCAGCCTTCCTGTTTCCCCTAAGCAATTAGGGGGAAACCATAAACAACAATGGGTCAGGTCGTGAAGGAAATAGATTGGATATACTGCCACCAGGGAAGAGACATAAGGTAGGGGATAAAAGCAATACCACTAGAGAAACATTGTGAAGGTTGCAGCTGTAATACATAAGCCTGCTAAAAGACTGAGTTAATTAGGAGACTATAGAATGCCCTGCCCCCAAAATTCACAATCACAGCAAATAGGGCTCCAGTAAGATAACAGTGGTTTACAGCTAAAAAAAAAAAATGGCAAGATACATAATATCTCTGAAGAGGATTTAATAGGGAAGCCTTAAGTCAAGAGGAAGACAAAAAAAAAAAAAAAGGGACATGAGAAAGTCAAAACCCTGACATCTTTTGCTACAGCACACAACCCAAGTCCTAGTCAGATTAACGTAAGTCCTTCATTAAAGCCTTATTTACTTCAGTCTCAATTACCTGATTCATCATGTCTTTCTTCCAACAAAAAAATTACAAAAGTTGTTAAAAGGCAGGAGAAAACATAGTCTGAAGATACAAAGCAGTATCAAGATCAGAATCAGATATGGTACAGATATTAGAATATCAGGCAAGGAATTTAAAATAACTATAGTTAATATATTAACAGCTCCAAAGGAAAATGTAGGTAACATGCAAAAACAGATGAGTAATGTAAGTAGAAAAATAGAATCAAAAGGAAATTCTAGAAAAACACTGTAATAGAAATAAAGAAGGTTTCACTGGGCTCATCAATAGACTTGACACAGTTGAGAAAGAATCAGATAACTTAAATATAGATTAATAGAAATTTCCAAGCTGAAATACAAAGAGAAAAAATAAATTTTAAGTGCAGATATCCAAGAATTGTGGAACAACTTCAAAAGGTATACTATATGCATAATTGGCTACCAAAAAAAAAAAAAGAGAGAGAGAGAGAGAGAGTGGAGTAGAAGAAATATATGAAGTAATTGTGGCTGAGAACTTTCTAAAATTAATGACAGACATAAAACTACAGATCCAGGAAGCTCAGAGGACACCAAACTGGAAACATACCAAACAGAGAGATGCACACACACATGCATGCACACCTGGTCATATAATATTCTAATTCCAGGAAACCAAAGACATAGAAAAAACATTAAAATAAGTTGGGAGCCAGGGGGAAAAAATACCCTACCTAAAAGAACAAAGAAAACAATTATAGCAGACTTGTACAATATATAAAATCAACTTCTGTTCTACAAAACAGCAATAACTTATTAAGATTTGAATATTTTAAAAAATTGTCATTTACAATAGCACCAAAAAATTGAAGAATTTCAGGTATAAATCTAATAAAATATGGATAGGTATACGGACTGCTACAGAACACTAAAGAATGAAATCAAAGAATACCTAAATAAATGGAAGGATATTCCATGTTCAGAGACTGGAAGATTCTAAATTGTTAAGATATCAGTTCTTTCCAACTTGATCTATAGATTTAATGCAATCCAAAACAAATATCAACAAGCTGTTCTAAAGTTTATATGGAAAGGCAAAAGACTGAGAATAGCCAACATAACATTGAAGAGGAAGAACAAAGTTACCAGGACTCCAAGATTTACTTTAAAGCTACAGTAATCATGAGAGTGTGGTATCGATGAAAGAACAGACATATAGATCCATGGAACAGGACAGAGAGCCTGTAGATAAGCCCACACAAAAACAGTCAACTGATCTTTGACAAAGGATCAAAGGCAGTTCAATAGAGAAAGGACAGTCTTTACAAGAACTGGTGCCAAAACAACTGTGTGTCATATGCAAAAAAACCCTGAATTTCGACACAAACTTTACACCTTTGACAAAAATTAACTCAAAATGGATTACAGACCCAAATGAAAAATACAAAAGTATACAACTTATAATAGAAAACATAGGGGAAAATCTAGGTGACCCTGGGTTTGGCAATGAATTTTTAGATACAACTC
>NW_007727188.1:540738-542470 GCF_000696425.1 Galeopterus variegatus
CCTGAATTTCGACACAAACTTTACACCTTTGACAAAAATTAACTCAAAATGGATTACAGACCCAAATGAAAAATACAAAAGTATACAACTTATAATAGAAAACATAGGGGAAAATCTAGGTGACCCTGGGTTTGGCAATGAATTTTTAGATACAACTCCAAAAGCATGATCCATGAAAGAAAAATTGGCAAGTTGGACTTTATTAAAATTAAAAACCTCTGTTCTGTGACTGATACTGCTAAGAGAATTAAAACACAAGCCAAAGGCTGAGAAAATATTTGCAAAACACATGTCTGATAAAGGATTTATATCTAAAATATGCAAAAAAACTCTTAAAACTATAAGAAAATAAACAACTCTATTTTTAAATGAGCAAACGGTCTGAACAGACCACATCAAAGAAGATATACAGATGGCAAATAAATCTATGCAAATATGCTCATCATTTGATATAAGGGAATTACAGCTTAAAACAGCAGTGAGATACCATTGCACACCTATAGGATAGCTAAACTCCAAACAATTGACAATAAGAAATGCTAACAAGGATGTGTAGCAACAGAAACTCTTACTCACTGCTGGTGGGAATGTAAAATGGTACAGCTACTTCAAAAGACAGTTTGGCAGCTTCTTAAAAAGCTAAATATAGTCTTATCACATGATCCAACAACCGCACTCCTAGTTGTTTACCCAAACAAGATGAAAACTTATCTCCACACAAAACCCTACACGTGAATATTCATAGTGGCTTTATTCATAATTATCAAAGACTGGAAGCAACCAAAGTAGTGGACAGACAAACTGTGATACATCCATGTAATAAAATATTATTCAGTTACAAAAAGAAATGAGCCATGAAGCCACAAAAAGACATGGCGTATTCCTAAGTCAAAGAACCCAGTCTGAAAAGGCTACACAGTGTATGATTCTGAATACATGTATGTGACATTCTGGAAAAGGAAAACTATACAGAGAGTCAAAAAGATTAGTGGTTGCTGGGGGAGAGGAGGAGGAGGAGTAGGTAAAGCACAGGGGGTTCCTAGGGTGGCAGCACTATTCTGTACTTACTGTAATAATAAATACATGATATTATGCACTTGTCAAAAAACCCATAAAACTTTAAAATCATTTTGAAGATCGAGCATTTCAGGGAAAAAATGCTGACTGTAACAAGAGAATCTAAATGTATTACCAATGCATAAAGAACCTCATTGAAGGATATGGGTGGAAAACGTATTGAAGTGAATAATCTTGGAAACAAATGGAGTCTGTAAGACTAAAGGCAAAAAGAACTACAGATAAGCACTTTCCTTGATAAAGTTGCTTCCTACAGTGGGATGGATTAACAATTCTGATACTGTTATACATGTGGACTAGAATTAAACAATTACATAAATAGATAGTGGCAGCCTCTGTTCTCACTTTTGCAGTCAGAATTTACAGATAAGCAAGAGGAGGAGACTAAAAAGATCCATGTGGTAATTGATTAGAGTTGTTGATATCAGAAAACTCGTGTTTACTTTACAGATTGGTTACAGATGGTTACAAATGTTTACACATGGAAATGTGGATAGATAATATATATATGTGCAAAGGTTAGTATATCCAGCTATATTTTTTTGCTCTGTCAGCTGAGACGTCCTCAAAGAAATGACACACATAGCAACAAGCATGTAGACACCAAATCTCAGCTTCTAATACCATTTTCCAATAAAAGGAACCAGGGCTCATT
>NW_007727188.1:543148-544691 GCF_000696425.1 Galeopterus variegatus
TTGGAGAAATGACTGAGTCTAGGAGTGGGGCAGAAAATATGCAAGATGACCTAGTGCATCTTGTAGTGCCAGAAAGTAATGAGGTGCTAATAAAAAAAGAAAAAGAAACAGAAAAAAAAAGAAAGCCTTACATCTTGGGAAGATGTCTAATGGGCACAGGAGCCAACTGAAAGAGCTCCCAAAGCTAAAATAATTTGAACAACGAAGTAAAGAAAATAGTATTGGATTATAAGCCAATGAATAAAATAAATACCCATGAGTCCATACTGCTGCAAATGAATGATTGAATAAATTTATAAATGGAAAATGAGAAACAAATCTATGCAGAAGACTTCTGAACAATGTATGTAGATATTCCATTGCAAAGGAGAGCAGCATTATCCCCTATTCCTTATGAGTGCCCTGAGCATGGTGACTTCTTTCCCAGGAGTACAGATTGGAAAGGGGGAATAATATAACTTCACAGTGGAGAAAGCTGACAAACACCAGTTCAGCCAGGTAATCAAGATTAACATCAACAGTCTTAAATCATTTTAATAGTATAAGTCCTTGATACGATGTGATTAAAAATGGCAATTTATATCTGCAATCTTCCTCTCAAAAACTGATAATTTTATGAGAAAAACCTCAGACGACTTCCAATACAGAAGTACCCTATAATATACCTAACCTGTACTCTTCAAAACTGTCAAGGTCATCAAAAATGAGGACCATCTGAGAAACTGTCACGGCCAAGAGGAACGTAAGAAGACATCACGGCTAAGTGTAACATGGTATTCTGGATGAGACCCTGGAACAGAAAAAGGTCATAGATGGAAACTAAGGAAATCTGAATAAACTATGAACTTTAGTTAATAACATATCAATCAATATTGCATCATTAATTATAACAAATGTACCATATTAATGTAAGAAGTCTTTCCTTAACTACTCTGTAAATCTAAAACCATTAGAAAATAAAAAGGAATTCAGTGGCACGGCCTTGAGTGGGCAGTGGCTCGATGGCTGCAGTGATAGCACTAGCAACTGGATCGTGGCTGCATTTTCCTTGACTATTTCTCCGGCCTTTCTGTGGATGCTGTGAGTTACCTATCTACACAGTCTTCTCCTGCCTAACTTAATCAGTTTTTGTTGTTTGCATATAAAAATCTTGACTACTAATGAAATTGGTAACAGAAAATGAGATGCAGACAAAAGAACCTCAAGGACATTAGGAGAACCTTGGATTGGTTATTGGGCTCAGCTGAAGTTAAACACAATTATAGTTCAGTATTCCCTGGAAGCTCTATCACCCCTGCTGAGGAAGTTATCTTTTAGGAGGAAATCCGTTCTTCTCATGCAACATTCCCTTACCCCCACACATATAATCCTCCATACCATCTCTCAAATTATTAATTCAGAACCCGGAAATCCTCAAAAAGAAATTACAGAAACTAACCCAGAAAAAGAAGGCCTAAATGCCAAGTGAATTTGGGGTCTTTGCTACTTTATTTGGATGTATTTTATATTTGAGAGTCTTGTGGAAATGGATTCAGAGTGTGAT
>NW_007727188.1:545428-553019 GCF_000696425.1 Galeopterus variegatus
AGGGTTGCGATCCTGTTACCGGTCAGTAAAAAAGACAAAAAGGAAAAAAAAAAAAAAAACAGAAGACAAAATCCAAAGAATTAGGGAGATAGAAATACTGGAGTAGTTTTATCATGTGTCATGTGCCTTCCAACCAGTTAATTATGTCCCCCAAGAGTATCTAGATGAATCTCAAAGAAATCTTGGTAAGATAGCCTCAATGGAAATGGCAGGATCCCACAGACAAGTAAAAGCATTTAAGCACATGATTACTGTAATAAGCAGAAAGGCTAAGATAATAATCACAATGTTCCACCTTGGAGATACCTTTATGATTAATTACCACGAGTCCCTACAAATGAAATATATGGGTGATTCACTTAGGTCCTACTTTCTTTGTTTTACCAAAACCCCAGATCTAATGAAAAAGGCTTATGTCCAACTACCAATATGCAAAGAAGGGTTCCCTCAATCGGTTCCCAGACTTGTCAATTCCCAGATCCAGATAAGCTTTAGCGAAGGAGAGGCCAGATATTATTAAGGAAAGATCTTGCAATAATAATATTATGAGTGAGTATTGTGACAGATCCTAAGAAAAGAATATGAACATCTTGGGGAATTACTAATGTGCTATCAATAGTTCCCGGGGATCCATAATATCACTGGTCAGAGAAAGGATATTTAAGACATCACTCGTGTCCTTTCTTCTCCTTTTTCTCCAGTCCCTGTTGCAGCAGGTGTCATCTGACACCAAAACTGCACCATGTATATTTCTCACTTTCCGACCTAGCTTTAGTGTAGCATCATGGAGGGGCACTTGAGTGAACTATCCCAGCCTTTACAAATGCATGACCTGAAAGCATAAGGAAGTTAACATGCCCTAGGGAAACCCAGACCATTTGCAGAAAGGAACCAGTGCCTAAATACTTTCTTAAAAACATTTGGGTGGACATTTGTGAGTTGCATTCTAAACAGCCACGTAGAAGGCCCTGGCAGAAATGAGTCCCAGTGCCCTCAGCCCTCATAGGGACCAACTAAATATATTAAATATTGCACACACTCTTCTCTGGTTCCCAACTCCTATTCTCAGAGAGTCATTTCCTTCTAAACAGCCACGTAGAAGGCCCTGGCAGAAATGAGTCCCAGTGCCCTCAGCCCTCATAGTGACCAACTAAATATATTAAATATTGCACACACTCTTCTCTGGTTCCCAACTCCTATTCTCAGAGAGTCATTTCTCCAAATAAATTACCTTTATACAAGCCTTTTGTCTCAGGTTCTGATTTGTAGGGGAAACCCAGCCTACAACGACAGATTTATAGTAATCAGGCAACAAGTGGAATTTTGAACGAAGTCCATCTCAGAGGAAATGCAGTAGGAACATAGATTCTTTGAATGCTATAGGTGTTTCCCCATTTTCTGGAGTGCACAGTTGAAATAGATGTACACAGCCACCAGCATAATCCTCATATCAGTTGACTCATAGAATAAGGATGATACATTTAAAATAGCCAAATAAAAATAAGTATATCTACACCTCCTGAAAAGTAGTACATTTAAAGCAAAGTTACATCTATATTCCAAGGATCAGTGTCATCATCAAAGACTTGAAAGATGAAGGAGTGGTGTCTGCTATCACAACCCTCATTTAATATTTAGTGCAAAGTAGATTACTAAAGCTAATGTATATAGTCTATTCCATCTGGCATCAGCAAACCATAGGATCTCATGCTGGTCTACTACATTGAGAACATAACGCAGACAGAACCTGAAGAGCCGTAAGCAGTACGTACTCTAGACACACTGGAGTGAGGTAGATAAATCCTATGAAAATCATAAGCCTGCCACGTGGAGTAAAGATCAGGGAATAAATAATGTTGGAATGACTCTTCCAAAATGAAAAACATGTTGATGGATGTCAATATACATTCCCTATCACTAAGAAAGAGATGGTGAATAGTGTGGCAACTTATGCAACATTTGGGTGTGTTGCCCTGCTCTATTTACTTTGGTGTCCTCTGTATGGGGTCCAGGAGAAGAAAAGTCTGTCCAGCTACTCTAGGTTGTATTGCCATTCATCCCTTATGATATAAAGAATTAAATTATGCTCAAAGCATGTGTGGTAAAGTGGAATCCTATATGGAACCTGATAAGAGAAGGCAAAGGCTTTTGGAGTTTTGTAAGCAAATCCATGCCTTCATTACCAGGGAATTGTAATTCTTCTTGGAAAATGAATTTTGGCTAGGTACTGAATACTGAATTAAGATGGAACTCCTGAAGATGGTACTTGAGATAACCATGTGATACAAACCACCTATTATGAACTAGGTAACGTTGAATATAAATTAGCCATAAAGTCAGACATGCCCTGCAGAACTCCATCATCACGTAGGAGTGATAAATACTTGACCAAATCTGAGCAATTCCTGAAGACTAAAGTAAATTTCGTGAGTAGTTGACTCACACTCCCATGTGCTGACACTTACAGCACTGCCAGTCATTCCTTGATTCCTATCTGTGACCTTGTGGAGAATTCCTTATATCCCATTAATTCAGGAAAAATATATTTTGTCCTGGATCATAAATGATTCTGTATGACTTGAGGGCATAAGTTAGAAGCAGACTGAGGTAGCAAATTCAGGGGCTCCAGAAGGACAATTGAGAACAATCTTTCCAGTATATAAAACTATGTATATTAAAGGTCACTTTATCGTGAAGGATACTTAGCCCTACATCAAATTATGACAGCCAGTTTGGCTGGCTGAATGGAGGGACAAGATTGCAGGACTGGTGCCAGTAATGTTTGAGGAAGAGGTATGTGGATGGACATCTCAGAATAAACCCAGAATATGGAAATATTTTTGTCCCCTATGAATATCTAAAGGTCCCAATTTAAAGGGGTCTCTTAACAATTAAATGGACAATATAATCTCACCATAAATAAAGCTCCTTCTCAAGTGGTCCAATGCTTGGTCAATCAACTCTTAAACAAAAGAGACAAGGATGGAGGCCCAAAAATATGAACTTTCCATACCAAGGCTAATTGCCTATGACTTGATTTCCATTATTGCTAGTAACCAATTTGCCTGAACCCTTAATATATTATCATATTTAATGGAAAACTAGTCAGCTACCCAGAAGGTGGCAAGCTGATTACCTATATAGAACTCTTTTTTCATCTCACTAAAATAGGTATCTATTTTGAGTTTGGGATTACTTTCTCTGCCTAATACACTTCTGAAATTACACCATTCATTAACTTATTGGATGCTTTATATCTATCACAGTATCTTACAAATATTACCTTTCATCAAAAGCTCACTTAATGTTGATGAGGTATGGTGATGGATCAGTGCCCAAGGGATTTCCTGGTCCTATCTTGTTGCCTACCACCCAAAAGCAACTGATCTTACAGCAGGCCAAATTAAATTTAAAGGATCTGCACCTCCTGATCAGTGTGTTCACAGGGACAGGTGTACATTTGTGCTTCATCTTACCACATGCTTAGATCAAAATTTTACAAGGGAGGAAATGGAGGAAGGTATATGCCTATAAAGCAAAATTTTACAAGAAATTAGATTTCATTATCACAGCGTTGTAAGGTGAGACACATAAGATACCAGAGGTACAAAAGATTTGAAATCTAGATTAGGCCACTCATGATGACCAATGGCAAAGCTCACATCCTTTTTCATCTGAGAAAAAATAGTAATTGGTGAAGATGAGAAGTGTTGTCTAAACATGCAGTGAAGAGTTTTTGTCCTTAAACAGTGAAGTAATAAGGCGAGCAAGAGTGAAATATTTCAGGGTGCGTGACTAGCTGCAAACTCACACTGAAAGTAAATACCACATTAAGATTAGTAAGAGAAATCACACTTCCATTACCTTCAAGCAAAAAGCCTATGATCTAATATCAGAGAAAGTTGAGGGGAGAGATATCTATTTCTCCGTGGAGATTTCTTCTGGCTCCTTTTTTTTCATTTGTTTGTTGGTTGGCTTTCAAAAGGAGCTTATTTTTTGAAATCTAATTCACAAATTGTTATATATTTCAAGAAAAATATTCAGGCATCACAAAAGAATACATTGACACAAAAAATCTCAACATGTAAAATTTAAATTTATAGCAGGATAAACATGGAAATTTACTTTTTGACTATGTGGATATTGTTATGCTACCTTTATAGCAAAATAAAATTTCTCATCTGGAGTCCAAAATTATAGGTAAACCCAAAATATACAGCAGAAGAAAAAAGAAAGAAATGATGAATTGTCATTGGGTTGCTCTTTAGATCCTGTGCAACATTGTGTCTCTATTGTTGGTTGCTTGTTATAAGCCTTTGAGGTTCTGGATTTCTTTTGCAATCAATTATAATAACTGATTTTCAAAGGAAACATACAGCAAAAGACGAAGCTTCACTCACTGCAAAGGTCAAGAGAACCACCTAATAAATAAGTTTTTTCTTTTCCATAAGGAATACGTAATGACCTCAGGGCAGAATGTCAAATCCAGTGGGCCCAAGTAAGAGGCTAAATGCTAACACTCAGAACTTTGGTGCTCTGTTCTCAAACAGAAAATGTTCTGAATTAAGAATCCTGGTAAATGTCAGTCAGGTTTCCATCTTATAAATTCTATGATGTCTTCAAATTTGATGTTTTTAACAAATGTTGAAGCACTTTTCACCAGAATCTAGAAAATAAGGAAAGGTAATGTAATACAATGCCTAGTACGTTATGTTTAAGAAAAGATTTACACTTCATTCTGCTTATTTTTTATTTCATTTTCGTACTCCAAGGGGAAAGAGTATTGATCATCTGAGTTGAAATAAACTTTTCAGAAATGAGGTATACAACACTGACCAACAGTCTTCAGTGACTAGTCTTTCATCTTAGAATGATTCATCGCTAGAAGTGTTGATAATAAAAGCCTGGTTTGTACTCATGAGTGAAGCATCCACTGGTGTCTATTCTCACTTTCAAAATCACCCACTAGGGTTTATGGATGGCAAAGACATAAATGAGAAACTTGCTCTCCGAGGCCTGGTGGGTTTGTCAGGAAGCTTTTCTATATAAATAAAAGAGACACCGAGAATGGAAATTACATTATTTTTAGTGCTGTGTTAAAGGGAAAGGTCAAGTTAACCCCTTAAGAATTCAACGAGCAACATGATGTACTATGTGTCCAGCAAAGCAATCCCTGAACAGCCCTTATGGACATCTGGTGTAAATCATCCATCTTTTTTGCCCCATTAAAATCAGTGGCACCTCATTAAAACAGTTCAGCAGCTGAGCACACGCATTATTTGGTCTTCAAGGAGTTAACGGAAATAGCTGTAGGGATCAGGAAGGTTTTTGTCTTCAAATGTTCATAGTCACCCAGACAAAGAAGCTAGCTGAAGCATATCAAGAAGATCTACTTTCCCTGTCAAGGTGAGAAAGGCATAGCCATATTTGAAATGGGATTTAAAAAAATCATTTCTTTCCTGCTAGCAATTACATCTTTTGGAGTCTGATAATTCTCTGGTCAGTAGCAGAGCTGTCATAGAACTTCAACCCTGACCTGAAAGAATCAGTGAGTG
Source organism: Galeopterus variegatus (assembly GCF_000696425.1). NCBI lineage: Eukaryota > Metazoa > Chordata > Mammalia > Dermoptera > Cynocephalidae > Galeopterus > Galeopterus variegatus. The sequence goes on from NW_007727188.1 coordinate 550,984, forward strand.
GCCGAGAGGATATTTCAGCCAAACCAGATGAGTATTTTGAAGTGTTACATTGTGGTGACCCCAATCACTCAGCCTCCAAGACAGGGAAGTTTGGTGGCTTGGAAGCCAGGACCTCCACACTTTCTTTGACAAAATAGAGTGACTTAAGGGCACAACTGGGTCAAATTATTCAAAGCTACTCTGAACCTGCCTCTCCTGATGTTCCCTATCTTTTTCCATATTTCTTTTCATTCTCTTACTAAGAAGTTTTAAAACCATGTCTACTCTGGCCTTAGAAAGTGAAATAGTCCAGGTAACTAGATCAGCATTTTGAAAATCACCTTTAAAACATCTTTAGTTAATAGTAACAATTATAGTGGAAAATAGCTGCAGATGAAATACACAAGGTTGCCTGCTGCACCTAATCACCCATTCATAAAAGTTTCTGCTCACCTTACACAGTATTTCGGCAAGGTAAACCATATTGAATTCAGTTATAAACAATCAGTTGCTACGGTACAGACTATCTTAAATATTGTCTTCAATTCTACTACATTTTCTCAATGGGTTTAGTGTTCTGCCTTTAAAAATAGGCAATATAGATAAACAATAAATCAGTAAAAATACATAAAACTATTTGTTAACTAAAATGGATCACAAACTTAGTTAATACTATAGCTCAATGTAAACATGATCATAATTCAAAACTCTTGCAGCTTTAAGAAAAAAAAAATCTCTTTTTCACGTTATTAGCTGCAAAAGCTCTACCCCCATGACTACACATCTACACATAGAATGTACCATACAGCAAGAATTTTGTATCTATGTATGGCAAAGTTCTAACAGTAATAATGATGTTTTTGTGAGTGCACTCAGTCACTATTAGTAGCAATTGGCATATATATATTCTGGAAGGCATATATGTGTATATGTCAATATCTTAAAAACATGCAAACCCACTGATTATCAAGTTCACTTTTCTGAATTTTTCCTTTGAAAATATTTATGCATATGTGCCAAGCCTTATCTAGAAGTATGTTCATCACAACATTGTTCATGATAGTGAAAATATAGTTACAATTTAATTGTCTATTATAGGAAATTGCTTAAATAAATTATGGTATATTCATACAATAGATTATTTTGAAACCATTAAAAATGAGATTATAGTATAACAATAACATACAAAAAAATATGCCTATAATTTTAGCAAAAAAAAAAGATCACAAGAAATGTAATACTGAATAATTCCTTTTTAAAAAATATTTCAATGTCTACATGAGTATACACACACATAGAAGTAGATGACTGAATATGCATATTCCAGAATATATGGTGGTTTATAGATGTTAGGATTATAAATAGAAAATATTTTTTCCCTTTGCTTATTTCTACATTCTCTATTATTAACAGGTATGTCTTTAGAGTTTCAGAAAACAGAAAACCCAATCAAAACTATTTTATGCAAAGAAAGGGCTCTAGTAAGGCAAGTTTCTATCTTATATGGAGAACTTTTGTACTTCAGCAGTGAAACAATATGGTAAGCAAGAGTTAAATTTTTCTGCATACTCGATTAACTAGGTAATCCACATTGAAAGTAGTGTACCTGTCTTACCATCTCCTTTCTGTGCTCTGCTTTTGTACTGTTGACTCTTTTTTTTCCTTTAGGCATTTTCTACTCTGGCAATCCTAAAATGGCTCTGGCAATTCCCATGGCTCTACACTTCTTTCTTCTAGTCCAGAGGAGAAAGACAGTCCGTGCCCCAGTACTGCAGGCCAAAGTCTTGAGACTCCAACAAGACCTACAGGTTTTCAAGTGCCCACTCCAAATCATTTCCTGTTAAAATACGTAACTTGGGCCGAGCCCGTGGCGCACGCAGGAGAGTGTGGCGCTGGGAGCGCAGTAGCGCTCCCGCCGCGGGTTCGGATCCTATATAGGGATGGCTGGTGCGCTCACTGGCACGGTGAGGCCAGTCTCAAAAAGGACAAAAAAAATAAAAAATAAAAAATAATACATAACTTCATGTTCTGATTGGCTTAAACTATTCAGGGTACGT
>NW_007727188.1:553352-554237 GCF_000696425.1 Galeopterus variegatus
AAAAAATAAAAAATAATACATAACTTCATGTTCTGATTGGCTTAAACTATTCAGGGTACGTCCCTAGGAGCTGAGTGCAGAATCAATCTCATGCAAACCAATTGTCCAAGACTAGGAAAGGGGACAGCTTTTTTCCCTAAAGGACAGTATGAGCTGCTCCCAAAAGTAGAAAACGGTCTTGGTAGAAAACAACATAAATATCCACTATAAACACACAGGATAATTATAATGTTAGAAAAATAATAAGGTTGCTACATTAAAAAATATATTTTCTCTCACAATACCATCTGGCTCTGAAGGATATAAGGCAATTTCCCACTTTGATCAAGGCAGGCAGCCTCTTGGAGCCAGCCATCAATTAAAAGGTGGAGTCATTGCAATTAATCTGTTATTTACACTTAGCGCATCTCTGTACCTTTCATGGTTTAAGCTTTCCCCAAAGCTTCCTGCTCTAATATGCCCCTCAGCCATGCCCAACACAGATAGTGCCTCATGTTTCTGACCTCCCTGTTTACGCTACCCCGATTAACAATTGCCAGAGATTTTCATTTTACCCCTCAAAGGACACATGTAGTCAGCTACTCCAACTAAAAATGCAACTAACATCTCTTGCTTATTGAGCACATGATTTGAATTGGGTGAAGATTACGTCCAGTTCTAACAATGACCCTAGCAGGTAGGTATTCTTACCCCCATTTATGCCTGAATATGGAAAAAGAGGCTCAGAAAGTTTAAATTTTCCATGATTAAATTTTTAGCAAATGGCACAGCCACAATTCAATCACAGTTCATTTGGAATCAGTGCCTGCTACAACGCCAATGATGCGTTGTGCCACTGGGCACAAAGTGAGCCCTGTACCCTGACCAAAAAGGCTCCCAAAGCAG
>NW_007727188.1:555384-556635 GCF_000696425.1 Galeopterus variegatus
GTGGTGGAATGGGAGTAAATTATTCTTGGTGTTAAAATATGTAGTCCAGGCCCCAGATTTAAGGAGGGAAAAAATGGGAATTGGGATTATAATAGCAGTTTAAACCAGGTCAATGAGACTGTTAGTGGAAATATATGATCAAAATATATGTATTTATAGAATTATAGAACACTGGAGCCTGAAGTGACATATTACAGACAAGAACATTGGAACTCATAGAAGTTCAGTGCCTAATCCAAGATCACAATTTATGGCAATTCCACCACCACAGTCCAGTCTCAAAGACTCAAATGATTTTTTCTATTAAGCCACAAAGCCTGCTTTTTAAAAAACCTATGTTCTCTTAAATATTGTCCTAATTGCTCCTTTCCAGAGAAATATATTAAAAATTAAAATGCTGCACAAGAAATTTTCAGTAAAAAAATAAGGAATATGAATTTTACTTCTGTCTTATTACATATGAAATCATTAAAAACTAATAAAAATTTCATATTGCTCTAAAATCCCATAATATGACAATACCTTATTACTTATTGTAGCCAAAATATTTGAGTTTGTCCAAGCCCAACATATTCCTGAAAAGTCACATAATTTCATAAATAGAATTTTAAAAAGCCCACTTACTTCAACATTTAAAAATCTTTCTTCATTTGTTTATCCATAATTTCATTTCATTCCTGAGATCTTAGAATATAATTTTCTACTGATTATTTTTTTTAAAGCAAAAGTGGTGGTCAGGCTTTCATATTGCATGTTCTGTTTCTGGAAGCATCTACATGTTACAAAGTTCTTGTCCAAAATTGGCACATTGTGAAGTTGCCTCATCTCTTAGTTTCCAGAGGGAGTACATTTCTAGGGAGGTTAAACACATAGTTGACTATTTAGGTGATTTTTTCAGAAAAAAATGTTAGAACCACTTTATTTGGCTTATTTATGATCAAAAAAGTTGAACGAAGGTGCATGATCTAAGCATCCAAAAGAGAGGCAACATTCTAAACAGAAGTTTGTAGCTTCATCTTCCCTAGATCTGAAAACAAATAAATGTAAATTATGATCCTTGCTGTGCATTTCAGATTAAAGACACATGACACAAGAGTTGGCTTTAAATCCAAAGTGTCAGAATAGAAAGTGTACCTTTTAAGTAATTCATCTTTAGGACTGGTATGAGACTACTGTTATACCAGAAGAGACACATGCAGAAAACCTGTGGTCTCTCTCATAAGGGCTTTGATGTGGATTCTTCTTTTTTTT
>NW_007727188.1:557300-559713 GCF_000696425.1 Galeopterus variegatus
CTTTTAAGTAATTCATCTTTAGGACTGGTATGAGACTACTGTTATACCAGAAGAGACACATGCAGAAAACCTGTGGTCTCTCTCATAAGGGCTTTGATGTGGATTCTTCTTTTTTTTTCCTTTTCATAAAAATGTAACTTGAAAGAAAAGAATAGCTCTACCTCTGAAAAATGATCCTGCTCTATTAAGAAGCAGACAAGGCAATAAGTTTAAAACAAAATTTAGGTGGGAGGGGGAGAAACAGCTGTAGGAGTTAACCTAAAAGTTCAGCAAACCCTGCCAAGACATGTGACAGTGCTTAACTTGCCCAGAGTAGGGACTCTCCTTAGAGACCTCTCAAACATTATCAAAAGCATTCCCTGTGAAAGAGGCCAACTCCTGATAATAATACAAGGGAATCAAACTCAGGCATCTCCCCTTAATGGGATTCAGATTCCTCACAAACTCGGGAGTGTTGAAGGTTTAATTACCCAGTAAAACAAGAAAAATGCATTATACAGTAGAGATAAATGAATGGGAACACCGGGGAAACATGTTTCTCCATAAGTCATTTGGTCACATGATTTCTTCCCCATTTCCTTTCCCTATTATTATAGCTATTTTATTACATTGCCCCTAAAGACAGAGGGCAAAAAGCGAAATACTCGTAGCTTCCTCAAAGTACTTCACAGATTGAATGTAATACAGCACAAATTCCTCAAATGGCTTAAAGCTTTACAAAGGTTTCTTTTTAGTGTTTCACAAGAGATAGGAAAAAGCTGGCCACCGTCAAGGACCATAAAACCAAGTAGACACCAAAAACGTTAAGAAAAGAGAAAGAGTGGATTGCATGTGTTCAAACAGCACCGCCCCCCCCCCACCCCCCACCAGTCATCCTTTGCTAAGGTACTTTTCTTGTGATTTAATTGTTACTCTTTCAAGGCGACGTTAATCACCGAAAAGTACCTAAATTAGTTAGATTATAGGACTCAGTAACAAGAGCCAAAAACTAAATTTCTCTTTTCACATGCCTCACTCAGAAGTTAATCAATTTAACGAGAATACGAGAATATCCCTTCGTCATTTTTTTTTTTTACCATGGACCCAGTCCTAGCCTCTCCTCCACAGCTTCTGTTTCCCTTATGCTCCACTTTTCTGGGAAACTTTAAGGCTTAATTTTATTTATTAATGTTAAGCTTTGAAATAAAGATTCAACATTATGTGACCCAGATATAATAATAATGGAGAACTGCAACGTTTTCTTCCAAACTATTATGGAGCCCTGGAATATGTTAACCAAGGAAAAATCATGATAATGTTCCCGGAATTTTGGTGATTCCTCGGTCCTTTTCGCCAACGCAGTAAAGAATCACAGATCAGCGAAAAGAAAGTAAAGCAAAGCAAAGTTTACGTTCCCAGGGAGGAACGGGCCAAGTCAAGGGCGCCGAACAATGTTGGGCTTAGGTATTTATGTGATCAAAGTTTGGGGCAGTTCTAAGACGTGTCATCCTGAAGGGCGTGTTTACATCACTTGATTGGCACTTGCGGGCTGTGTGACTGTTTTCCTTCTGTGCATGTTCTTACCCATCATGCATGCAGAAAAAAACACGGGGCGGGGGGTGGGGGGAACACAGAAGCTGCAATGCTATTTTTATTGTAATGAGATTATGATGAGGCAAAGGTCGTTGCAAGGGCGGACTACTACAGACTGCGCAGGCGCTAGAAACTAGATTAGTTTGGCTTCAGTTCCTGGTTATCAGAGTATGTTGGTTGTAAGCTTAAGGGCAAAATGGGCAGGTTAGAAAATCCTAGGGTGGTTTTTGGGTGGAGTTAGCATATCTGCAGAGCCATCGCCCAGCCTTCTGTCACTGAATTCCGACCTAACAATAACACAATTTTCCACAGTTACACAGTACACCACCAATAACAAGTTTTGGACACAGATAACCATTAAGTAAGAGAAAAGCAAAGGAGGAAAGAAAATCCTGTTGCATTGCTTCATTTATAATTTTTCCTCAAATTATGAAAGAATAAAATAGAACATCAAATAGTACCAGGAATAAACGACATTCCAACTGCAAGAATTGATAACAATGTGGAAACATACTCCCTCACCCTAAAATTATTTATGATTTCTTTTGGAAGGCAATATGTACAATAAATATGAGGACCAAAATGTAAGAAAGATAAAATGCTGGTTATTTCTGTTACAAAGCAGAAAAAGGTAAAGAAAGAAATACATGAAGCTTGGTAAATACACATAAATATTTTAATATAAATACCATTTGTAATTTTAAAAATAATCTGAGAACATATTTTAAATAGAGATTTTCATTTATTTTGTCTGAAGTGATGGTTCAAACTAAAGTATAAAATTCTTTTTTTTTTTTTTTGTCTTTTTGTCTTTTTCCGTGTCCGGCAACGGATCGCAACC
>NW_007727188.1:560834-562988 GCF_000696425.1 Galeopterus variegatus
GGCGGGAGCGCCGCCACACTTCCCAAGCGGCGCACTATCCAGTGCGCCACCGGGCTGGCCCTAAAGTATAAAATTCTTATAGAACAACTAAGCATCTTCTGTTTTCTATAACTAGACAGAATTCTTATCAGAATCTTCCAGTTAACATCAAAGAAAAAGACATCATACACAGTTGAACTTAACTTCAGATATGCCCATAATTATTTTCACTTTGAGTCAGTAAACATAATTGCTCAGTAACTACGAAGCTCTGAAACATTTCCATTCAGATTTGTTTTCTCTTTATTTTATTATTATTATTTTATTTATACATATGTATGTATGGGATACAGAGTTGACTATCAGTATTTGTGTACAGTATGTGATGATCAAATCAATATTATAGTTACTAGAGGTGGTAAAGAGGGAAGGGAAGGGGACAGGGAGTAACTGGGTAAGGGACACAAAAAGTAATTACCATTTGTAATGTTTTCTCTTATGTAACATCTTTTCTGTTTTTCTAAGGTGGCCTTCATCAACAGACCAACAATGCAGAATGATCTAGCCAAAATGCTCCAGCAAAAGAGTCTTTTTCCCCTGGTAGCTGCCAAATCATAGCCACTTGACTGTAATTTCAGAAGTAATGACAAGCCTGAGGACTATCATTACAATGCTTTAGGCAAGAAAGTCTAAACTGGGATTTTTGCTTGTGCATGTGTAGGACTGAGCTAATTAACAGTTAGTGCAGTCAGGAACCCTGAACAAGCTGTCTAACATGCCCACTCCATTTCTGGTTGACTACAAAGTGCAGAGATTAGTACTTGTGCCATGTCAGCAAGAGCGACAGGAGTTTGACCTTTCTTCATAACAAGAGAGAAACTGCTCTTCCACAGCCTTTTCCTGTGCGAGCTCTTTGCAGGGTATTGTAACATATTATTACCATGACATCACTGCCAAGGTTTGCCATTTTAGAGAAAACATACAAATGGCCCAATAATGGGATCTTCCTGCGTCAGTGGAAGCTGTTAAAAGGAGCTTTGTTTGTGTCCTTATTGTCTGATATATTGGAACTAGAGTGCCTTTTTGACCTCTGTATTGTCATTCATATCTCTCCAGCACAATACAGTCAAAGTAAGAGTTGAAGAAAAAAGTGCAGAAATCAGAAGTAATGGTGCTGCCTCATTTGACCAGTCTGGGAACAAATGTGTAGTCTCCTGTCTACATTAATCTGACTGGGAATAAGAATTCAGAATTTATTCATTCCTTCTGCGTGTAGACCTGGTCTAGCTGGCTAAGAGTCTGAGGCTTTAGTCTCAGTGAAGCCACTGATTTATTATGTCCTTTGTCAAAACCTATCAGCTTGGAGTTCAGTATAAGCAGGGTTAATGATAACACGTCTGCCTCAGGGCTGTTTGCACAGACACCGTAGACAAGGAGATGGTGGTGTTAGTTCATGAATATACTTACAGATAAAAAATTTGAAAGAAGAGTAGTATTTAAACCTAGAAGAGACTTGTGTCCTTTGTCACTTTAACACATGCATATTAAAGAATAGGGAAGGCTGACCCATCTATAGAAGTGTGTCAAGCATTTTTCTTTGATTCTCTAATATCCACTCCCTCTTTTTCTGGCAATAACCTGGATTTGATTCCTGCTTCTCAGGTCTCTGGTCTTTCACTCTTAGTCTGAGTGCTTGGGTGGGGCTCTACCGCTATCTCAGCAGTGATGTTTGTGCCAAAAGCCTGAGCCAATCTGTGGGTGGCATTTCCCTGGTTACAAGGACCTGAAGGAAAAAACAAAGGTATACTTACACAAGCATTTATAAATCTGGGGTTTGAACCCACTTCATTGATTTTTGTACACTTTTTACCTGTTTGACTACTCTTATCAGAAAGGGGGGGCAGGATTTATAATTAATACCTGCTGAAATTAATAGTTTAATGTCAGAAGCCATCTAATAGCATTTTGTTCAACAGAACATAGGTCTATATTATTGCTAACAATATTGAATAACAATCTAGGTTGAGATGCCTTCATAAATCTCAATTGCTAAGTAATAGGTCTATGCAAGATATTCAGTTTTATTATTCTGGAAGAATCCCAAGCAGAGTTTTGGGGAGTTGCTTTAAAATCATATATGAATGCAATGAATAATATTTACAGTGATAACCCTCT
>NW_007727188.1:563623-584921 GCF_000696425.1 Galeopterus variegatus
GGGGAGTTGCTTTAAAATCATATATGAATGCAATGAATAATATTTACAGTGATAACCCTCTTATTTTTCTCTAAACATGCCTACTATTAGATATTCTGCCAAAGACGCTGTTTTTCTGACTGAACATATCACTTCTTTAATGCTAGTAAGACAATCAAGGCAACTTTTATAGTCAAGAGCAGAACTGTGAGAATATGTCATTAATTCATGTTCCAATTAATTAAAAGATCATAACATTTCATTCAAACTGGGCTGAAGTTTGCTTTTGTTCTAACTTTTTAAACTTTTTTTATTGTTAAATAGAACATACAAAAAAAGCCATACGAAGCAAAGATGTACAGCTCAATGATTTTTCATAAACTGAACACCTGTGTATCACATCGAGAATTAATACATTGGCTGTGCCCCACATGTACCCCTCATTTCCTTTCCCAATCACTACCCCTTCCTTGTCCTCAAAGACAATCATTGTCTTGATTTTTATGGTAATTGCTTGTACTTTTATGCCTAAGCACGTGGCCCTAAACCAGACAGTTTACTTTTGCCTGTTTTTTTTTTTTTTAACTTTGTATAAATAAAATTATACAGTGTATCTTCTTTTGTACCTGGATTCTTTCACTCAACATTGTCTTTGTGATATTCATTCATGTTTTTGTATATAACTCTGCTTATTTTCATCAACATATGTCTATTAAAATTAAGTGACATTTTAGTTATTTCTAGTTTTTTGTCTGTTGCAAATTAAGTTGCCATGAATATTTCTTATACATGTCTTTCGAAACACAGAGACATGCATTTCTTTTGGTTATATACCTACATGTGGAAGGGTTGGTCTTTAGTAGATGAAGTGGCAAATTAGGGTCTTAAGCCCATGTCTTTTTAACTCCAAAACTAATACAGTGCACTAAATTTCTAGGATCTACCACGTTAAAATAATAGAAATAGAGATTAATAAGTTATATTTTGGTAGTATTATGTTTTGCAGTTGGTGTATCAGGGTACTCATTTTAAGTAATAAATAATGATGAATAATGTCAGGAACTTTTTTCAATATTATTGAGGGCAAAAGATTTAAACATTGAGCAAAACCAGGGAGGTAATTTTTCTGGATACTGTTATCAACCATATTAGAGAAATTTCTGCAGTTCCCATTTCTCTTGTTTTTAAGACGGGTAGATAACAGTGAGCCAATGAGTGTTCAGAACTTTACATTTCAAGAGATCAATACAACCAAAGTCTTGTAGTTCCATGTTTACAGCAATTATGTCCCTTGGTCTCAGGGTCATGGACATTTGCACTGAACTAGGCTAACTAAAGGGTTCTAGTTCAGGAATTATATGAAGTTTGCTTGGCTCATGTGATAAAGAGTTAGTAAAGACAACTACTACACTGGACTCTAGTCTCGCAGGACTGTCATCAGCAAGTCTTTGAATCTACTACTTTGACTGAGGATGTTCCCTATTCTTTTAAAAGAATTCACTCTGTTATCATTTAACGTATTGCCTGGATGGTCACTTCATCCTTATAAGAAATCCAGTGTTAGGGTTGCCAGATAAAATAGAGGACATTTAGTTAATTTGAATTTGAGACAAATAACAAGATTTTTTTTTGGTGTAAGTATAGAATACTTTTATTTGCTAAGTCTGGCAACGTGTATTCGTCCATTTCTGTTGCTTATAAAAGAAACACCTGACACTGGGTAATTTATAAAGAAACAATATTTATTGCTTACAGTTTCAGAGGCTGAGAAGTCCAAAGTCCATGGAACATATCTGGTGAGAGACTTGTTGGTGGACAACGACTCTTCATAGCAAAGCAGGGTGCCACATGGCTGATGGCAGAAGCAGAGAAAAAGAGAGCTTCTAAAGTGCTCTCCTTTTAAAGTCACCAGAACCACACCCACTATCACCATTAAACCGTCAGTAGATTAATCCACTCACTAGGGCATGGTCCTCACTATCAAATCACCTCTTCAAGGCCCCACCTTTCAATTAACTTAATAGGATTTCCTACCCTTTTAACACTGTCACAATGGGGATCGAGCCTCTTTGAGCTTTGGGGGGACATCCAATTCATAGCACAACCCTACCAAGGCTTAAGCTTTTTCATGCTGATCTGCCTTTTCTGTAACTATATGGTTTTATCTATCTCACTGAGACCAATAGGAAACATGATTTAAGAGGTTCTGTTCTCCTTAGTGTTATCAATCTAATGGCAACTATAATAAAACTGGCATTGAATATTGCCTCCTATAACAACTTTCATGTTCATGTTAGAAGATCTTCAAAAATGGTATCTAGAGTTTACTAATACATCAGCCAGATGTCATCCAGGGGCCTCCATATTTTGAGGAAGTCAAAGAACTTGACTCAACCTTCACCATCACTCTCCTCTTTCAATGAAATGAGAAATACAGCTTTGCCCAGATTTCAGCGCATGCCTGAGAACTTGACTTTCATGACTCCCTGTTCCCTTGGGTTCCTGTCTCCATTTCCCCAACTCAACAGATGCCCACCAGACCCACAAAATAATATTTAACCACCCGTCATCTTCTACTGAAAAATCTACACACACAAGCTTCACAAGTAGAATAAACTTGACTTTACATAAGATGAGTTTCTACAACAGCAATGTAAACAACTTAAGCAGCTGTATTTTGTTTTGTTTTCTTCTAAGTTATGATATTCACGTACCAATGAAACTCTCAAACTCCATGGGGTTTTTCTCACCATTTAACTAGACTAAGACTCTTACCATCTTACCCAATTGAGGATGGAAATGTATTTTTTTTCACTTGCCTCATGCAAAACGGCTATTCTCCCTCCCCTAAAACATTGGCCTTGGTTACTTTGAAGCCTTCAGGGAACTTACTTTTTAGCACAAAAATGTATTATAGTAATTTTCTAAGCAAAGGCAATTTTATTCTGAAATAAACTTTGATCCTAGCTGTCGAAATATCAACATTTTATCCTTCTTATTATATAAAATTAATATACTTATATTCGTGTACACTGGTGTTGGAAAAGTAATTTTCTATAATCTCTGGAGAATAACTTGGAAGTAAATATAAAGTAAATGAAAAAATATACTTCCTGTGACCTAGAACTTCCAATTAAGAAATTCATTCTAATATATAAAGATGTGCCCTATGGATGTTCTTTGCAACATGGTTTGTAAATGTGAAAAATCATAAACTGCATCCCCTGTGTCCAACGATAGGGGAAGACTTAAGTTAGTAATTTTCATCCATAAAGTGAAATACCATAAAGCTATTAAAATGTTTTATACAGTAACATTTAATACTATGGGAAGATATTTTTGATACACTGTTAAATAGAAAAAAAGAAGCTGGTTTCAATCTCATATACCATAGTATCAATGTTTTTAAATCTCACCTAAAACACTTATATAAGGTATATATCAAATTAACATGTCACCTCTGATGAGGAGATAGAATGCGATTTACATTTTCTCCTTAATGTTTTTCAATATCCTCTAAAATTTCTATAATATGTATGGTTTCCTTTAAAAACAAAATAATGATTACAGTCTGGAAAAGACACATCATTTTTTAACAGTATTCAACTTTCAGACATGTTTTCAGTGTATTTATCTTCAACTAATAACATTAATGTTGTGATTCTCCTTTTTTTCAGAAAAAAAAAAAATGCCTAACTTTACTAATGAAGAATACTAGCTTAATGCAAACAAAAATCTCAAGTTATTGTTAACACACTTTATTTTGCATTAAATTGTTATTCTTGAAGACTGAGTGTTAAGCCATCAACGAAACATAAGAGTCGACAGGGACTTCAACTGTGAATGCATTGTAATGTATACATGTTTCCCTAAACAGCAAGATTTTATTTAAAAATCCTTCATTGTCATCTGTTCATAACTTCATTCATTCAATAATATGTTTTGAACACCGGCTATGCACTAAAGCAGAGTCTTGTACACCAAAAAGATAACAAAAAAGAAATTGAAGTCCTTTTTCTCACACAACTTTCATCATAGTGAGAGGAGACAGATATAACAGAAATATATACCTATATACTTAACAGGTAAATGTTATGCAGGGAAATACGTCAGGAAGCAAGGTGAAAGCACGCAGGGTAGGAAGGTGTTCTTGCTATTTTACATGTTCAGGAAGTTCCTTTCTCATTAGATGGCATTTGAGCTGAGACCTAAATGCAAGCATCAGTGTGGAGAGTGGGGTAGTTACAAAGGCAGAAGCACGCTTGCAGGTTCAGGGAATAGCAAGGAAGTAGAATTAGCAAAAATTAGCAAAGGTGCAATCAGTGTATGAACTCACTGTTTATAGTCTCTGATTAAGCTACTTTTTTTTTCTTTGAATACCTCATGGCAAGCACTGTCTATTCCCACTCTTTTCCATGTCTCCTCTCTTAAAAAATATGGACAGTTGTTTTCTCTTTCCACCCCATATGTCTATCATTTACCATACCCTCAGTATCTTCTTTTGGTACCACAAAGCATACCCTTGTTACAATAATATTTGCTTTATACAGTTGGCTTTGAATTGCCTTTGGGTAAATTATCCAAATAAAATTTATAGAGTTGAATAGGTTAAAATACATACAACAAGATCGGCTGCTAGTAAGCATAATGATTTTTAGAATACCAGTATAAAATCATATATAAACTCATAAAAATAATACAATCACTAATCTAGGAGCCAAAAGTAAGTTTCACTCTTTTTTCTAAAGGTTATCTTGAAGACACAGTTCATTAGGATTGAGAAAGATAGGCTATTTTTTTTTTCAGTAAGGATGCCAAGTTTTTGACAAGAAGATTCTGCTTTCTGTTCTCTAGACCCCCCCAAAAATGAAAGTAGTGTAGGAGGTACATGGCATCTTGGTTGGCAATGTTTGCCAAATTCCTGCCCAAAACAAAGTACAGTTCCTTCTCAATGCCTACGTATTTTAGTGAGCCTGACCTTAGCTGCAATTCCTTGATTCTTATTTTGATATACAAAACTCCTCTCAGGTTGAGTCAACAACTACTTATGACTCCTTTCAGCTAAGTAAGTATAATTTTGTCCACTGAAGTTGAAAAATGACCCATTGTTCTGTTAGCTACTTAACAATGACGTTTTAAGAAGTCCAGGAGGCTGTTCCCAGATAGTAGTTCGTTATCCCCAGGATAGCTTTCTGGAAATGAACGATTCTGAATGGCATTTCATCATCACATGCAGTTTGATATGAGTTCATTACGAGTGAAATGTGTTTTAAGTGTGTGCTCACCTGTATTGCCCAACCAGGAAAGTAGGACAATGTTGAAACTATCATGTGGGTCCATCTAGTTTTGTCCTCCTGACCAAATGGGTTATTTAAAGAGGGCATTTTGTAAGAACAGCAGCAAAAAACTCATTTAAAAGGATATACACCATAGAATCAACTATACACTAATTACTAAATATTGATCTAAAGGAGAAAAAGTCAGAAATGACTGTGGACATACATACAAATGGGTAACTAAGTGGAGAATTTGGGTAAAATCTGCACTACAGTTTTGGCGTGAACCTTCACCAGTACGGCTGAGGGCCACATGTCTGTCCGGCGATTGTGTGGAGTTTCTTCTTCCTTTTTCTTAATTCTGTTTTATGTGCTTCTGTACCTTTTGCAGCATTAGTACTGCTAAAATTTTGATTCTTTCTTGTCGACTTCTCAAAAATACCTTCTGAAAACTTCTATTAATACTTTCTGCACTTGTAATGGTGGAAGTTTCCCTAGTTTCCAAAGAAAAGGGACATCTGGACTAAAATATTTCTTGTCGACTTCTCAAAAATACCTTCTGAAAACTTCTATTAATACTTTCTGCACTTGTAGTGGTGGAAGTTTCCCTAGTTTCCAAAGAAAAGGGACATCTGGACTAAAATGCCATGTGAAATACTCTTCTCCATTTTGTTCCATAATTCTTATTAGCCACCTGGTTCTGTGCTTAGAATTAAAAGTAAGTCCCTTTGGTCAGATTGAAACTTTAATAGAGTTTGCATTTAGCTCTTTCATTTCTACTAAGTGAGAGCTACAAAAGCATGAATGACATGTCTACAGATGTATCTACACAAAGATTAATGAAGCAAAGATATGGCAATGATTTAGAGTTGGGACTATGTTCAACAGTACCCTCTGGCTCCTCATGAGCCAAAGTAGACTGCTGCATTAGTTCACAGTCTAGCCAAGCTTCATATGCTGTCTTCATCCCCCTTCATTCATTGACTTACCTAAAACGTGAGTGCTTGCTATGCAGTGGGCACCACTTAAGCTTTTGAGGACAGACATGGTTTCTGGCTATGTGCAGCTTACAGTCTACCTTGCTGTTCATCACATTTTCTTGAGTTATTTAGAACAAGTGTTGGCAAAAAAGAAACCTTGGAAATCTAGAAGCAAAATGAGTAGGTAACATGCAGGTAATAAGTGCCTTGAGATTTTCTTAGAGACACCCTAGAGTTATTGATAAAATGGTTTATATACGATTCATTCCAGGTTCTGGATGTTTGTCCAAATGGTCAGGATATTCTTATTTTTATTTACCTGAAATATACCATTATTTTGTCTTGTATTTGCCTAGTTGAGATAAAGTCTGTTTTTTATATCTCTGTACAAGTCTTGTGAAATATTTTCAGTATAAAGAGTTCATGATGCCAGCATGTTAGAGGTTTAAATTTGCACAGTTAAGAGTCTTTCTAATGAGGCTCAATAGGGCATGTATCCAAGCAGAATTTTGCTCTCTTTAATCTTGAGCTTTATAGTAAGAGTTCACCATATTTGTTTAATGTGGGAGAATGTGAATTGGCAGTACTTTATTCCATACGTTATATATTTATGAGACCTGCTTATCCAGAACTCACAGCCTAATTTTTATTCTGGCCAGAGACTTTATTTCTAGACTCATGTTTTCTCCTCCTGTACAGCTGTAAACCACAAGTGAAGTTTCTAATGTTAGACAAGGTGTATCCATTAGTTCCACTATAAAGCTCTAACCACCAGAGCTCATTGATTTTTAGTTTCATATATCTTTAATGAGGAGATTAAATACTTGTTTAGGAAGCAGAGCCTAGCTTAAGTGGTGTTTGTTCCTACAGCATGTACAGTTGAAGACCTCCATAATCTCTCCCATAGGTCATGCCATGGAAGAAACGTTTTTACCCTAAGACATCAACCTGCAGGTACTTTGTGTATGAAATAAAATGAGCATTTATAAACAGGCATTCAAAAGTAATAACCACAGAAGAGGCAAAAATATTTTTAATTGCCTGGTATCTGGGCATCTTCTAGAATGTCTGCTATTAATTCTCCATAAGTGCCTAGCAAAACACCAAGCCCAGTTTTCAAGTAAAGATACAACATATCTTGATCATAAATTGGTGTTGACTATAGGTAAGAAGAATTCTTAACTCATTGCCATAAGCATTCCCACCTAAGTTCCCCTGGGTCATCATGAAAAATTAAAAACTTGTCAGTGCCTAGAATATTACTGAAGCATATGAGATAATTATAAAATAACTGCAGTGAGAGATTATGTCAATTCACTGCCAGCAAACTAAAGTGTGAGCGGGGTAAAGAGTATCAAGCAACATTGCCTGGCTGCTTATGCATCATACCACTAAGAATGGGCTGTTGCAATTCCCTTAAAATAGGATCAAGCAAAGTGATATAAGCAATTTCTGCATACAAAGCCTTTTGTGTGTGGTAAGCAAACCATACTTTAAGAGATCTGCTACGGGTCCCTAGGTAATCTAACCAGACAGTGGGAAGAGAAGATCAATTGATTGCTCACTCTACTTAAAGAAAGGAAAAGTTTTCTCCTTCAGGGAAAAACAGAGAGAAGGCGGGGATGGGGGATGGGGGTGGAGGAGACACAAGAGGAGAAAATGGAAGAAGCACGATCATGCAGTGAAGACTAAATTAATTGAAATATATAGCTCCCTTTTAAAAAAGTGTTAACACACCTTTAGAAATTTTGTGATTGTTTCTCCATAATACTGAGGCAATTAATACTCGTAATTTTTTAGTACAAAGTTGTTTGTTTATTTTAATCATCTCTATAGTTCTAAAATGGGTCATGTAAACAGGTTTATTCAGATGGTATAGCAGCAAGATAAGAATGTGATGGGAGATGCAACAAAATAGTAATTCTCAGCCTGGGGGAAGATATTTGTAACAAATACAAAGTAGTATCTCCAATAGGATGACATTTGTAAAAAATCACTGAGAATAACCCAAACATCCTCAAAGAAAAATAGGCAAACTACTGGATAGGAACATGAAAAAAATCTAAAAGGTAAGAAATATATTTTAAAACATTAAACTTCTCTAATAATTTCATAGAGCACTTCTGAAAAACATTTTAATATACAAGGGTGTTGCTGTGGATTGATGTCCCCCCAAATTTAGTTCACAGTGTGACAGAGCAAAGAGGGTGGAAAATCCTATTATGCTAATTGAAAGGTGGGGACTTGAAGAGGTGATTCAATTCTGAGGACCATGCCCTAGTGAATGGATAATAATGGTGCTCCTGGGCTTGGTTCTGAGGGCTTTAAAAGGAGAGCACATGAGGAGCACTCTCTCTCTCTCTCTCTCTCTCTGTTCTGCCATTTTCTGCCATGTGAGACTCCTGCATTACTGTAAAGCCACCACCAAAGAAGACCCTCACCAGATGTGTTCCCTGGACTTTGGACTTCCCATCTCTGAAACTGTAAGCAATAAATTTTTTCATTTTCTTATAAATTATCCAGTTCCAGGTATTTTGTTACAAGCAACAGAAGCAAACTAATACAGAAAATTGGTACCAGAGAACTGGGGTGTTGCTTATAACAAATACTTGAAACTGTGGAAGTGGCTTTGGAACTGGGTGTTGAGGAAAGACCAGAAGAATTTGAAGGAGACGGCAAGAACAAGCCTAGATGCTGGTGGGAGTTTAGAAGTCAAGAAAACCAGGGAAAGTTTGGAGCTTCTCAGAGACTGGTTAAATGGTGGTGAGCAGAATGCTTATAGAAATATGGACAGTAGAGGCCATTCTGAGAAGATTTCAGATGTAAATGAGAAGGGACTTTTTGGAAATTGGGACTAAGATAAACCTTGTCATGAGCTAGCAAGGAATTTGGCTGCATTCTGTTCATGCCCAAAAGTTTTGTGGAACGTGAAACTTCAAGGTGCTGAAACAGGGTATTTGACAGAAGAAATTTCTAAGCAGCAAAGCATTCAGGAAGCTGCATGGCCACTTGCAACAGCCTATGCTGAGTTATGGTGGCAAAGGCATGAAAGCGGAGAGTAAAGATTTAGAAAATTTGCAGCCTGGTCGTATGGTAGACAAGCAGAGAACACGCAGTGGTACAGCCCAGTGACCATTTGCTAAGGAGAATAGTTCAGAAGAAAGGGATTAGCAAGTGAAGGGGAAAAAGACCTTGAAGGCATTTCACAGATCTTGGATGCTGTGTCTTCCATTACAGGCCCAGAGACCTAGGGAGACAGAATGGTCTCAGAGAATAGACTCTCCATGGGTTTGCTGCCAAGGGCCACCTCAGGATGCTGCTCCCACTTCAGCACCCCCAGCTGCTGTGGCTGCTCCAACTGTGGCTAAATCAGCCCCAGGTGTGTCTGGACACACAACTTAGGAAGCCACAAGCCAGAAGCTGTGGCAGTGTCCATGTGGTGTTAAGTCTGTAGGTTCACAGAATGCCAGAGCTGTGAAGGTTTGGGAGCCTCCACCCCAATTTCAAAGCCTGGGGGCCCAGGAAGAGACCTGCCACATACAGCCTTTGCTGCAGCAATGCCAAAAGGAAATATGGGGTCAGAGTTGCAGCAGAAAAACCCCACCAAAGCCATGACAAATAGATCTGTGGGAGTGGGACCACCATGGAGACCCTAGAATTGTGGAGCTACCACTGCACAATGCCAGCCTGCGAGAGCTGAAGCATGGCCTCAGGCTGGGAAAGCCATAGAAGCAGAGCTGCTCAAGGACTTGGGGACTCAACCCCCACACCAGCGTACAGGGGATGTTGAATATGGAGGCAAGGTGCATGATTTGTCAGCTTTGAGATTTAATGTCTGTCCTGCTGGGTTTCAGACTTGTTTGGGACCTATTATCCCTTTATTTGGCCTGTTTCTCCCTTTTTGAGTAGGAATATGCACCCTACATTTGCCCCACCATTGCATCTTGGAAGTAGATAACTTGTTTTGATTTCACAGATGGGATTTTTTGAACTTTGGACTTTTGAGTTGGAACAAGTTAAGACTCTGGGGATGAAATGAATGTATTTGTAAGTGAAAAGGACATGAGTTTTGGAGGGCCAGGGATAGAATGCTGTGGATTGATGTCCTCCGAAAACTTAGTCCTCACTGTGACAGTGTGAAGAAGGTGGGAAATCCTACTATGATAATTGGAAGGTGAAGGCTTGAAGAAGTGATTAGATTCTGAGGACCATGCCCAATGAATGAATTACTAATGATGGTAATGGGCTTGGCTCTGAGATCTTTAAAAAGAGAGCACTTGGGCCGGCCCCATGGCGCACTCGGGAGAGTGCGGCGCTGGGAGCGCAGCGCTGCTCCCGCCGCGGGTTTGGATCCTATATGGGGGTGGCCGGTGCGCTCACTGGTTGAGCGTGGTGTGGCCAGTCACAAAAAAAAAAAAAAAAAAAGAGAGAGAGCACTTGAGTAGCTTTCTCTCTGCTCTGCCATTTTCTGCCATGTGAGATCCCTGCATTGCTGTAAAACCACAACCAAAGAAGAGGCAAATCAGATGTGTTCACTGGACTTTGGACTTCCAGCCTCTGGAACTGTAAGCAACAAATTTCATTTTCTTATAAATTATCTAGTTCCGGGTATTTTATTATAAGCAACAGAAATAGACTAATACAGGTACTTCAAAAAATTAATGGAAGGATTCATACGTTTTTTAATTCTATTTTTCCATGAATTTGTTGAAACACCCTGGTGTGTGTGTGTGTGTGTGTGTGTGTGTGAACGTTTGTGTGCATGCAAGTATATAAGTATATATGTGTGTGTGTGTGTGTGTGTGTGTGTGTGTACACTCAGAATCTTTAAAATATTTAGAACTTTTGGCCAAGTAATTCATCCTAATAAATTAATCCTGAAAAAAATTAGAACTATATAAATTTATCTTAATAAAATAGTTAGAACTATTTCTAATACATAGAAACTATCACAAAGTTAAGAAAATTCTAAATATGTCACAAAAAAAGAGAATATTAAAATAAATCATGGCATATTCATTTAATGGAATATTTTTCAGCTATTAAAATAACATTTAGTAAAAATTTTAATGACATGGGAAAATGTTCATGATATAAGCTACATGAAGAAAGCACTTATTTATAGTATGATCATATAAGCTACATGAAGAAAGCACTTATTTATAGTATGATCATAATGACAGAAAAATAATACATACAAAAAAGAAAGGGAATATCTCAATATTTTAACAGTGATAAAATCAACATTGTGGAATTTTATCTGTAACTTTTAATTGATTCTTTATAACTTCCTGTTTCTCCTAAGTTTCCTAAAATGAGCATGTATTAACTCTAATTTATTTTTAAGAAAAAAATAAAGAACAAAAAAAAAAGTCTGAGAAATACAATAACCTTCTAAGTTAGATCTATTTGGCAATACTGGTTTAATATCCCAAGAATTTTTGTGAAATTAAAATTTACTCTAGCTAAAATATATCATTTGAGTTACCTAAGAGAGTGTGGATGTTTTAAATAATAATATATTCTTACATCATAAAGATTTTTGTCATTTTCATGGAATTTTTACATATGTAAAATATTAAATGTCCTCCACATTTGTACCTGCTGGTCCCAGAGATGATTTTCAGTAGACACAGAAGCTCAGGAGGAGGACTAATCTATTTTCTGATATAGTTTTATCAGTGTGCCAGAATTCAGCATAAAAGAACTAATAGGCTTTCGGGAACCACAACAAGTCACTACTTACTTTCAAATACACTTTTTGGGTTGTGTTTGAAGGAGATACACATTCTCCATAGTTCATAAGGATTAAAGCTTCCAAAAGCAATCTGATTATTAACTCTGCACAGCGAGTACAACAATCGGGGTTCAGAATTCTCCATTTCTGTAACGGCATGACTGATGCAGAGATTGGGCTTTACAGCAGTTCAATATTTAGGTTTAATCTTTGCACAAGTTCTAAAGTGGCCTTAATTTTGTTCTCATTTTCTGTGTTCTCCTATTGCGCTCACAACACTTTAGAAGATAATTCAGAAAATTATCCTCTGCATGCCCTAAAGGCATAACAGTAATGCCCCTTTCTACTGAGTCCTGACCCCTAATATTTTTCTAGGCAAGACCTTGAGAGAGGTAGAAAATTGAGAGGGTGAAGGGGGAAATCTTCAAAAGCAGCATGCCTCTAAATTGATACCATGTAAACCTCTCATGGTATTGGGAAACCACTGCTGGGGGTAAATGAAATGAATTCACTGGGGCATCTAATCCTATTCCTGGAACATTTAAACTGTTTAAATGCACTGGCGAGCAAACAAACTTCAAAGCGATCATTACACCCCAGACACTGTTGCTTGTGTGGCTGAAATCTTTATGAGATTAACCCCCTACAGGGAGAGAAGTTAAACACCGCCAGAATCACTTTGAAACTGTCGGGAGGATACCCATTTACCGGCTGAGGATCAGGGCAAATGTTCCTGATTCGCAGTGTGGCTCTGCCCAGAACCTATTGAGCTAAAACTCCACTCTACTCTCAGCAGCCTCTTTTTCTGGCCTTTGCAACCCCATCAGCACGGACAATATTGAACCCGCACAAATATGCAAAGTTCTTAAAACTTCTTTGGCTAAGTATCCATTTCCCCATCACTACTGTCTTCGCCAGACAAAGAATTTAATGCTGGTAGCACATATTGAACCAATACTGTCAAAAAGCATGACTAAGGTTTTTGTTGATGTTGTCTTTTGTTTTGTATCAAATATATGAAAAATCATGAGCAAAAATATATAACTGTATTGTTAGGTTGTTGGGTTTTTTAGTCAATTCTAAGGCAATTTTCCTCAAGTCAAATATGCCCCCCAATTTTTCTTCCTTCCTCATCCTAGATTTTAGATTTATAATGCAAACATAATATTTCATTACTTAAACAATTTATGAATAAAATTTTAGGTTATTTCTAAACTTGCAAAGTGATTTTTACTTATGTAGAGAGGTCAAAAAAATAGCAAACATAATATTTCATTACTTAAACAATTTATGAATAAAATTTTAGGTTATTTCTAAACTCGCAAAGTGATTTTTACTTATGTAGAGAGGTCAAAAAAATAATTCATTCATTCATTCAACCAACATTGACTTGTCTGCCATAATATTGATACTATTTGCTGTAATAATATAAGCCCAGTGGAATTCCATGATGGGGCTCCAGTTTAGTGGGTGAGGGAAGGCAGACTAATCTGAGCATTTGAGGTGTGTATGTGACAAAGGAAGAGCAAGAAGATGGCAATGAAGGCTTGATTATATTTTCTTACCCTGATCTTTTTTTAACTTCTGCAATTCTGCATCTCTTAGGTAAGTTAGTGCTATCAATTTCCAACTCAAATTTCAGAGATTGAAGTTATTTCTATTTGATTCATCTTTGTTAACTCACACTGAAAATTTTATGAGAATATATATCAGTTTTTACTTACTTCCTGACATAATGCTGCCAAATTAATTTGCTTCTCCCTGACTATCATGGCCCAAAAGATGCTTCTCCACAGCCTTGAAGAGGTTGTTCTCGAGGAAAATCTTGGCAGTCCTGGGGTCACCTCTGTGGCGAGAACAGAATGGCTTTCTCTTCAGGTACTTGTTCCTGTCGGGCTCCTCAATTTTCACAAAAGCACATTAATCCTCCTCCCATCAAAACTGAGAGTTTGAAGCATGTGTCTCAGCCAGACTAACCAGCTACTTAGACCCGGTACTTAAAAATCTCAAATTTGAATGGAAGAGAAAAAATAAAAATAAGAAAGAGAGAGAGGAAATTGCCTGAAGATGATACAGAGCCCATTCAGTCCTTAGCAGACTTTAAAACCTGTCTTTCATTATGCCACTCCAGCAGGAAGCATCACCCCTCAAGCACATTCTATTAATTCCCCAAAGATTTATTACTTCGTTGCTTTGGGATATAATTCTATCAGGCCATGTAGTAGACAATTATAAGTAAACTCATTGGGAAAGCACTGTAAGAACGTTCTCTCTCATATTCCAGCTCTCGTTCTTGCTCTCTCTGAGAATCCACAAGAGAAATTTCTCTCTGGGCATAGAATGGAAAAAAAATTACAATATTCATGAGCAATGACCTAGTTTGTTTTTTGTATTTCATTAAACACCGAATCATAAAGCTGATCAGGTCTCCTTTAAGTTGGCTGCTCAAAACTTCAGAGCCACATCTATGGCCCAATTCATTCAAGAATAAAACACTCCCAATATTTTATGCATACATAGATCACTCTCAGTTCCAACTTCTTATTACCATTCTAATTTTCTCATCCTTTACTCCCTTCCTTTATCTATTTTAAATGTGGATGCTGTCTTACTGGATTGTGTGTTTTTTAAGTAATCTTAAATCTTCTGTTGAGCATAATATTTATACAAAACTGAAAACAATAATTAAATATTACTATTCAGAGATGCCCCTTTCCCTTGGAAGACTACCTTTTTTTTCTTATCTGACAATGCTATTAATATTTGCCAATCCAGCAGAAAGTTTTACACAAATGAACTGGTGTAATAGGATGTTAACCTGTATAAGAATTTGTCACACCACAGTCACACTACAGGAAATCTGCCATTGATTTTTCAGTAAATATGGCAAATAGTGAAAAATACAGTGTGTTCCTCAGCACTAAATTTTTCAGTGACCATTTTTCTTTTCTGCTGCTTTCTATTCTGCTGTCTTCAAGTGATATTTAATAAAATGTTCTCTTTCCTCAGTGTTTGAACTTGTACTGACATAGCCAATGGGGCCTATACCGAAGTTGTCATCTGTTCTGCCATTAATGCACTTGTAAAGCTTCCCTTCATTCTCTGGTAAAGCATGAAAAGCAAATCAAGTGGGAGGAAAATTTCTGTATTATAGAATTAAAGAGCAAGCATGCACCATACCTCCTGCAGGTCATTTAGGTCACTCAAATCTTTCTAGGCCAAAGGACAGTTTCTAAACATCACAAAAAGTAAAACTCAGAAAATGGTAAACGTGAACAGCAATTGTTGGAAAATTCTTTCCATTTAGCTTAAATTGTTCCTTCTGGAACTCAAGTACTTTTGCTTATTATTCTGTTTTCATTTAACATAAGAAACATTATCTATGTCTCTCATTTGAACTCTTTGGAAAGGCAGGTATGATGAGGTCAGGGTGTCATTGGAAAAGGACACTTTGCTGTCACACAGGATGGCATTTACTTTGAAAAATTGTTATAATCTAGGGTCTGGTCCTCTGACCTGTATAGCTTAGAAACCTGATTCTGTCAGCAAGAGGAGAAGGGATATTCCTATACAAATCATCACAATTCACTGAGACTAACACACAGAACCAAGTTCTTTCCCTGCTAGCATGACTAGTCCTTTAGTAAACATATCACTTCTCTGTTTCTAGTTAAACACGCATCAGAAAATTAGAATGTAGGGAATCTATTGCTCACTTAATTATTTCACAGATTTTGATCATCAAGTATATGAAAACGCATAAAATACCACATCAAATTAGACCTGTCTCCTGACCTCAAGAAATACGTAGTTGACTAGGTAGACATAGATACACGAATGCTCAGTTGAGTAACACTGCAGACCATCATTGAAGATTTTGATCATCAAGTATATGAAAACGCATAAAATACCACATCAAATTAGACCTGTCTCCTTACCTCAATAAATACGTAGTTGACTAGGTAGACATAGATACACGAATGCTCAGTTGAGTAACACTACAGACCATCATTGAGTCTATACCGTGAATGTTCAAAGACATTGAATCAGGCTCTGTGGTAGGCATACACTTGCCTGTGGAAGAAAAATAATTAAAAACTGCTGCTCGAGATTCCCTCTTCTACAGAAGGTGATTGATTGGATCTGATCCTTTGTGTGATTAATTTACAGTTTATCCATCAGAAAGGAATCTATTTTCCCTTAGTGTCAATTTTTTTCAGCTTTAGCTACACACATAATCCCACCTTGTAAAGCAGATACTTTTAAAGTCACAGTCACTTAACTCCTCTTGCTTAAATGACATAATCAAAAAATAAAAATCTTTTATTGCTCTCCATTACCTTGAAAATAAAATCTAAATATCGATGTTGGGATATCATGAAAAGCCTATATTTCCTACCTTATGTTCTTCATTTCTTTTCCCCTTACTTTATGCTTTTACTAAGTATACTATTTATTTCATTTGTTTATTCAGTCAGTCCACAAATATTTGTTAAACTCCTACTATGTGCCAGGCAGTGTATTTATGATGGTAAGCGGGGGAGAAGCCCAAGACCATGCTTATTCTCTCGGCCTGAAAGGTGATTCCTGTTCCATTTATTCATTTGAAATATACTTAGTATTCAAAGTGTAGCTCAAATTTCATCTCCTTTGTGATATTGCCTGGAATCTACCCAGCTGAAAGAAATCATTGCTTGTCACACATTCCCATCCCCAATCCCATGTACTTTCGTATAGTACTTAATTACCTCCTAGTTATTTTTGTCTTCACTTGCCTACTAGTATGTAAGCCTCTTGAGAGCAAGATTTGTATATGATTCATTTGGGTATCCCCGTGGCATTTTAAATACAGTAAGGTGGAATAAGTAAATAGACCCAATTTCCTTTAGTAATCTGGAGGTGCAAACCTGAAGGTAAAATTATTTTAAAGTACCTTATCACTGAGCTTTGGGCCCTCTATGGATACAGCAGTATGTTTTTATTTTGCCCAGAAAGAACCCTAAGTTTGCTACTATTCAAATACGCCAGGCCATTTTGATTTATATTTGTATATTAAAATAAATGGTAAATATTTTCTTGCTACTTGTTTTACAGCTTCTATAACAGAAAATAAAGGTTTTTTTTTTTCTTTTTAATACCTGATATACAAAAATGTTAGCAGATGATTTCCTCAAAAATGTTACACTGGTTTTCATTGTGCTCCTTAAGGTATTTCATGCTAAGCATGCATCTCATAGGAAATGTATCTTTGAACAGATTTGCTGCTCTGTTGGCTATTGGCTTAAAAAAGGTCCCAGGATATTCATTCTGGATAGTTTTACACCATAAAGAAATTAAAATTGAGTGTCTTAGTTTCAAGTTGACCCAAGAGAGGAAGAAAACATGAGCCTCAAGGAATTGTCATTTAGGCATTTATGAGCAGATCAGTGTAAATTTTACTTTGAGCACATGCTGTTCTCTTTATGACAGCATCTTGGAAGTGGCAGGGCTGTGCTTCTCAGTGGACACCTCGAAAATGTGTGCCTTGAACCCACCAGAAAACCCATATGAATGAAGGAGCCAGGACAGCATCTGCTCCTGGCCTCTTTGTCCAACTCCCTTACTTTCCTAGAGATAGCGGCTGTTTCAGACAAATTCTCTTTTCTGTGATTTCACATTACCTGGATCTTCCTTTCCAAACTTTTATATCTGACAACTCCAGTTGCAAAGAATTCCCTTTTTTATTCTATTAGATAAGCTGAAAACCTTCCCTTTTAAATACCACTTCCTAAGGTTTCTTGCTCCAGTCCACAAGACCTGATTAATTTCACCCATTTTCCAGGTGTTCTCCCTCAAATGAGTCTGGCAAATATGGTATTTATGAGAACATTCTTGGGTTTTATGCCATTTGGGCTTGAAACTCAGTTCAATTTTATTAAAGGTATCTCTGAGAATAGTGATATTTAATTATTTTTTTCAGTTTTATATAAATATTATATTTTGAAAATGAAAATACGTAACATCTATTTATTATCATTTTTTTTTACATTCTCAGTGACCAACTGCAGAATGTAAATGTATAAAAATGTCCATATGATTTTTTTTATTGAATCATGATTGATTATACATATTTTGGGGATTCAATGTTGATATATGTTGGTCAAATCAATATTACTAGTATATATATTGTTACAAATCATACTTACTCTTTATGCCCCTCATCCAATTTCTCCCTATCCCCCTCTTGCTCCACCCTCCCACCACTAGTTACCATAGATTTCTTCTCTCCCTCTGAAGCAGTAATGGTTATTCTGTTGATTTGTTGACTAGATAATCTGTCCAATGCTAAGAGGTGTGTTCAGGTCCCCCAATATTATCATGGAACAGATGCTTCTTCTGTCACTCTGTAATGGGCTTTGTGGAGAGAGACATCCTATTCTTTTCTTTGATCTCTGCTGGTGACTGTCCTTGTGTCAATGCACTCCAGTTGCTGACAAACCATCTGAGTGGTGGTTGTGACATCTAGCCACTTTAGCGGCAGCCACGGTTACTGTGGTGGCTGTGGTGCCCCACCCACATGGAGGTGATGTTTTTGGCATGCTCCCTGGCATTGGTGGTATGCCTGGTTTTGGGCAGGGGTCCAGTCCCTGGCTCCATACCCTGGGCCCCCAGGCGGGCCCTGAGGTACTGGTGGTGTGGCTGGGCTGGAACTAATTTTTTGTCCTTTGCTTACTTCTAAGATGGGGGAGCTTCCTGTGGGAACCAGTACTTGAGCTATGAGGTTGAGCTAAATTGCTGCTTTGCTGCTGTTTCCCGAGGGATGACTTTTAGTGCAGCTCAGGGTTTAATGATTTTCCTTATAGACACTTCCGGCTCTCCAGAGACTGGGTGCACCTGGGTTGTGTAGAAACTCTGATCTGGACCTGAGTTTTTTCATCAAACTTCACCCCATGCAATTCTACATTCCTGACCAGTCTCCTCTGTGTGGTCCTGTGCTGATTGGGGGGCAGATTGGCTATTCTTGCTGTGTTCCAGTGTTCTCCCACTGGGACCATCTCCTCCACCACCCATGCTCCAAACACTTCCTATGGGATAGGCCATGCACTCGTGCCTGCAATGACTCACTGGCCTCTGAGTGGCTCCCCTTTTTCAGCTGTTCTGGCTCCTCGCTCCTGCATGGGTCCATGTGAACCCTATTAGTAGTCTTGCTGTCCTGGGGGCCACCAAGGTCCTCTTCTCCCCTGCTGCCTCCAAGCAACTCCAACCGAAGGGCACAGCTGTGGCTTCTGCTGGCCTCTGAGTGGCTCCCCTTTTTCAGCTGTTCTGGCTCCTCGCTCCTGCGTGGGTCCATGTGAACCCTATTAGTAGTCTTGCTGTCCTCGGGGCCACCAAGGTCCTCTTCTCCCCTGCTGCCTCCAAGCAACTCCAACTGAAGGGCACAGCTGTGGCTTCTGTCGGCTCCTGCTCTGTGTGCTCAGCAGCTCTAGCCTTAAAGCAGCCATGGCATGAAATGCTCTGAGCAGTTTTTCCTTTCTCTCATCATGGCTTCTCCCCCTTCATGCACTCCATAGGTCTCTCTTCCTATTCCCCTGAGCTCTAGTGGCCCAGCTTGGCTGTTGTTATATTCTTATAGTTGTAAATTGGTTCATTTGTTGGAGAGAGTGACACCAGGGACCATCTATTCTGCCATCTTGACCAGAACGCTCCACATGATTATTTTTAATCCCTGAAAAGAATTTAACTTGCCTGGTTTGCTGAAAAAAGTGAATAATTTTTCTCCAAAAACCTTGCCAATGATGAGGTTCACAGATGTTGGCATTACCTACCTAGAAATGATAGAAATAGAAAGAGGTAGGCTTTAAAATGAAAGAGAACTCCTCTTTTTCTTTTTTATTATAATAGACATTTAGGGAGCAAGATTTTAAATATCAACTTAGTCCTTCTTGCTGAATTATGTAATATTGAAAGAAAAGAGGATTGACCTTGGAGGGGTGTGTGTGTGGGGGGGGCATTTAAGTTCAGTGAGAATAGAGTAGGGTTTTTTGGAAAGAGAAACTCTAGTTCTAATAGGATTTTTGTTACAAGAATTTGAATACTTAAAATATGGAGACTTGATACCTACATCCAGAAAGAGGAGCTGCCAATTATCTGGTGAATTGAGCAGTTAGTTTTCTGCTGATTTTAGCCAATTAAAAAAAATGTTATAGCTTCAAACTTTTTTCTCCTCAATAACGGATTACTTTTGTCAGAAATATCTGGCTAATTAACTGCACTTCATTTTGCCTGTGTGGACAGGTTGAATGTTGCATTCTGATCCAATTCCCGGAAGCAGGGAAGTATTACGAGGGCATTGTCTACATTAGAGTTTCTCAGATTGACATTCTAGTTCAATGAATGAATTAAACTAACTTACACATTTAAACAACTCCTGATTATTTAGGGAAATAGAGGTAAAGCCTGGAATGGATTACCTTAAACCACAGACATTTGACAAAAAATCAAATTAGGCTCCAATTCAACTGGTACGAAAATTTCCATTTAAAAGAAAAATTGTGTTGAATCTCTTTGTGCATGAGCTCTGATGCTTCTGTAAATGATTTTAACATCTCAAAGCCTAGATGAAAGTATTATAATTGCTGAGAAATAGAAATATCACTAGCAAACATAAGAGGATCCTTTCATTATTCTTAGTCGTAGAGAAATAGGTCCAAACATTTCAAAGTGTTGGCAAGACTGATGCCAGACCATAAATCAACATGTGAAAGCAATGACTACGCATTCCTCTCTTCTTCCTTCCTTTGCTCAACCCAGATGTAAATTCAAACTATAGAACAATAAAATACTTAAAGAAGCATTAACAAAGTCGAGAGGCGAAGGACTGAGCCAAAGAATAAACTAGATAATTTATTTCTGAATAAATAGAAATTCTTTATATATTTTTAAAATCCACAACATAAAAGAAAGAAAAAATTGGTCTAATGAGGTGAAGGAAATCAAACCTATAAAAGTGATTTTTTTTGTCTTTTTCCGTGAAAAGTGATTTAAAATAAAATAAATAAGAAGAACTAAGAATACAACTATTTTAGAATGCATGTACTTTGTGTTCTTCATAAAATATAAGAAAGCATAAACTTTATCAAACAAGCTGAGATGAAAGAGAGTTTTATTAAAAGATAAAGAATAAAGCAAACCAGCTGTATTAGGAATGAAGATCATGGTGTCATTTCAGTTTTCCCTCACTTTTATCATTCACTTTAAGAAAAAAAGTAAATAAAAAGAAGAAAACAATAGTCTCCATTATCAGGAATCCAAGACACAGACACAACCCCAGAGATATATATATATAT
>NW_007727188.1:585615-588115 GCF_000696425.1 Galeopterus variegatus
ATAATGTGAAACAAGGCCAGGGGGAGCATCAGATAAGGCATCTTTGGAGGAAGCAGGTGGCAAGAATGTGACAGTAAAGGAGTGATCAACCTGAAGGCAGATAATGAAAATGAAAGAAATACATGTTAAACTATGGCTCGAAGCATATTAGAATTATAAGGTTTTGCTATGAACACATATGCCTTCTACTCACCCTGAAGAGTAGAAACCTGCCCTATAAGACAGGGGTGTTACCGGTACAGTACCAACCAATCAGTACAAACACTGGCCAATCAGAATCAAAGTAAGTACAAGAGACATACATATTGGAAAAGTGGGGCAAGAATATTCTTATATGCCAATGGTATGATTGCATTTATTGAAACCCCATGAGAATTAATTGAAAAAACAAGTAGAGAATTAAAATAATTCAGCAAAGTGGTATGTACAAAAATCAATAACTTTCCCATATACAGATGTTAGAAAAGATAAGAAAAGAAAATACCACATTTTAAGAAGTAACAAAAAAAGCTACAGATAGATATCACAAGAAATATATATGATTTATTTGAAAAAAATAATTTAGACTGTTAAAGGACCTAAAAGAGCCAAAAAACTAGAAAGATAAAGATTTGTTTTTAAACGGATGGATTAATACTATATGTATTAAGTTCTCCATAAATCAAATATAATTTCAATATAAATAACAATAGGATTATTGGAGGGGAGAGGGTCCCATTAGAGCAGTCATGAAAATGTGTGAGGGGGGTACTGAATAGGGTAATCTTACAAGATAATAAAACATATTTTAAAGCTACAGTAGTTAAAACTGATACTTTTCCAGAAATATATAGCAAACCAATTGAAGAGAGCAGAGAGTTTAAAAATAGGAATAAATACATTATTCAATATTAGTTTATAGCTAATGTTCAGTTTTAAATCAAGACAGTGGGAAAAGAGTGATTATTTAATAAATTATTTTGGAATGTCCAGTTTACCATCATAAAAAACATAAAGCTATACCTATTTATAACTCTTTATACTAAAATAAGTTTCAGATAGATTCAAATTACATAGGTAAAAAATGGAACTGTAAAGGTACTAGAACAAACTAGCTATTTAAAAAAAATCTTGGAGTAGGACTTCTTTAAGCAGTCAGAAAAGTTGGAAAACATTTAAAAATTACCGCATTTTTTCATGAAAATAGAAAAAAATTTTAACATATAATAAACTTTTACAAATTAATAAGAACAAACTGATCACAATGGACATGAACCAAGAACAGTAGACAGAAATTTATGAAAATTGCTCACCACTGTCCCCAATAAAATTAAGGAAGTACATAAAACTACTTAGTAGTTTTCAAATTTAATTTAGGAAAAGAGAGTAAGTTTGATAATATACAATCCTGGCTAGTAATGGGGATAAAAGTCTTGACCAAAGACCATTGCCAGAAATGAAAATTGTCATAAACTCATTGGAGGGCAATTGGCACCATCTGTGTAAATTTAAAGTACACATTAGCTTTCAACCCATCGATTCACTTCTATAAATCATTTTATAGTTATCACCTGTGGGAACAGAAAGCCCTATGTACAAGGATGTTCATTCTAGCATTGTTTAAAATAGCAAATGACTAGAAATAATATAAATGTCCATTCTTAGGAAATGGCTGAATAAGTTATAATAAATTACTATAAATTAGTAGCATACAGTTGTTAAAAAGAATATGGCATATTTATATATGATAATAAGAAAAAAATCAATGTTACATTGTGCTTATATCATATACCCTTAGTACTCTATGAAAGTTTTATCACATGCAAGTATTAATTTTATTTTAAAAAATTATTTAAAATGAAATAACAAAAATAATTGAGTTACATAAAAAGAAAACATATTCATGGAAATAAAGAATACGATGGTAAAATTAAAATTTACATATGACATAGGAAAGGGCAGAGGAGTAGATCAAAGAGATGAATTTGATAGACAGTAGCAGATATGCATTCAATGGATAGGTTGTCCCTTATTTAGGGCAGTGGCAGGGAAGGGACAGACATGAACATAATATATTGATAGAAGCTATTATTTCATCAAATCTGAGATTCTGTTGCTTCTAAAACATACCATTATTTTCAGGTATACTACAAAAGAAAAAATGCTACCAATTAAAGCATGACGTCATCCTTTCTAACCAGCGACTGTAATATGTGTCCCAATTTAAGAGATGCTAAAATGAGAAAAAAGAATGTGCGTCTTATAACTGATGAAATACAGAATATGAAAAATAGCCAATACCTGGAAATATCTTGGCAGCATTTTTTAATTTCAGGGGTATTTGCAGAATTGTCTCAGCAACTAGATGAAAAAACTACAAAGGAATAAAATTTAGACCACACTTAGATTTTCTCAAAATGTTGAATGCCAGAAGACACCGGACTCATCTTGAGAGTTTTGAATGGAAAATGGTGTGATCCAAGAATACTGTGGTCTGCCAAGATTCTTTTATGTTCAGTGG
>NW_007727188.1:590032-591219 GCF_000696425.1 Galeopterus variegatus
CTGAGACTGTGAAACAATTATGAGTAAAAATCCTGGAGACATTGGTCATGTTTTCTGGCATTTGTCGTGACCTTTTCCATGTTATTTAGGGCAGGCTAACAGCTGAAGAAAATAGATCCAAAACCAAGTAATAGCTCAAACACAGTAGAAGTGTTTCTGTTGCCCACAGAAAGGATGAAGGGGGTTCCAGTCTGGAAAGGGGTGGTAGAGAGAAGTCTAATCCAAATCGTGGTTCAGGGACTCCGGTTGTCTGAGGTACTGCCATCTGCAGCATGTGGCTCTCAGGGATACCTAGTATATGGCAACTATGACCAAAGTGAAGAGGACGCTATTGCTAGCACCACATATAGATCCTGAAAATCTAATTGAATCAGTTTTAGCATTCCCTGCCAACTGGTATTGATACAGACATTATCCCACGACTTGTGTTGGCCTAATCAGATGGAAGAATAGGACCTAGAAGAGTGGTTTTCTCTTCTGCTCTGAAAATGAACAAGAAAGTATGTAACCTGACTGCCACATGGCCATCTTTTGATCATGATGTTAACCTGTCTTAAAAGGACCTGATGATAAGGAAAACAGAGACGAGAGATGGAAAGTACCAGGGTTCTTGATCATACTCGTATCTTCAGGTACCAATCTGTAACACCTGCCCTACCTCTGAGTTTACAAGGATGAGAGATGAATAGATACCTTTAGTGCTAGACCTCTTGGAGTACAGATTTATGCTACCTGCAGCCAAAAACAACCTAACTGATATGATTTAAAAAAAAAAGAACAAATTTAAAATACAATTAAAAATTAAATAGCAATGAGAATAAAACAAACCTCATCTAAAGATAATAAAAATAAAAGCAGAAATGCATGAATTAGAAAGCAAACACCAAACCACAAAACAAATGAAAATTATAGGGATAGTTTCTTTCAAGCCTAATCAATAGATTAAGAAATTCTGAAAGGGTCTCGGCATCAAAATATACAATAGAATTTAAGATGTATTAATTATTAGAAAATGCATTGCATAATTTTATCATAATAAATTTGAAAATATTCAGAACACAGAAACATTTTGAAAACATAAAATTTGTATATTTTATGCAAAATTGAACAAGAAAGAATTTTTAAAAATTGAATAAGGAAGAATTAAAAACCTTGAAGAGAGCAATAGAACATTGAAGATGTTATAA
>NW_007727188.1:591291-591774 GCF_000696425.1 Galeopterus variegatus
ATAACCAAATGGTTATCTTTAATAAAACCTCTGAGACATGTTTGCATTAGTTCCACAATACTCAATTCCCACAGAGCAATGTGAAGGTGTTCAGGTGACAGCTGAACCATTAGTTGGTTGAGTGACAGGAGAGGACCTTGAACTTAAGGAGCCTTAATCTTTTATAATGGGCAGTAAGCTCCTCTTTCCTATGCTCCAGATGGAGACACTATCTGTATTTTCCAAGACTGTTTAGTAGGCAAACATGCTTGAAAAGACAAAGCAGTCAGTGTCTCTGCTCACAAGGTATGCAAAAACCAAAATATCCATGCAGAATTGTCTCCCGGCATTGATAATTCCTCTACAAGTGAAATTATATTGATTGTTCAATAAAACGTGAAAAATAATATTTTCAATAACCATGGCACACAAAGAGCTGATAGATGTCCTTATTATATAAAGAATTCTTAGAAATCAATATCAGGGCCGGCCCGGTGGCGCACT
>NW_007727188.1:592185-619393 GCF_000696425.1 Galeopterus variegatus
AAAAAAAAAAAAGAAATCAATATCAAAAGCATAAGGCAGTCAAAAGAAAAAAACTGGCAAAGGACACAAATGAAGAACACTGCACAAAAGAAAAAAAAGTAAAATTGGCCAAATAACAAATGTTTAAGTGCAAAACTTTGCTAGTTTCTTCAGAATTGAAAATAGACAAAAAAATTAAGTAGTGCCTCTCAGCAATCAAGTTGGTTAAGTTAAATTTGACAATAACTAAAAGTTTGTGACAGTATGGGTAAATGGGCATTCTCACTTGTACTGCTGGTAGGAATGTGAACTTGTGCAAACTTTTTAAGTAATATTTAACTTTGTATCAAGAGTTCTTAAAATACAACAAATGACCTGGTGAGCCCAATTGTAGTAATAGATTCTAAAGAAATTATTAGAGATAAAAATAAACTTTTAAGTTAAAGGACACTTTTTGAAGAATTCTTAGTAGCAAAAAAAAAAAAAAAAAAATCGAAATATCTTTACTATCCAATAATAAGAGAATGTTTACATTTTTTCTCAGATTCATAAGATGAAATGTCATGTAGCTAATTAAAAGTATACTTTCAAAGACGATTTCATAACATGAAAAAAGACATAATGCTATCTCTACTACATGTTCTCAATTATAAACCATATTAAAGCCTAGAAGGAAGTAAAACTAAATATCAAACATGATTATCTCTGAGTTTTATGGTTATTAACTTTTTTATTTTATCCCTTTTTACTTTACTATTTCTCAAGTTCTCTACAGTTTACAACAGAAATATTCAAAAAATACAGATAAATTGTTACCAGCTATGTTTCGGTTCCCTCTGGTTTAAAAAAGTAGTCATTACTTAATTCTGGGGAAAGAAGAGAAATAAGATAATCAGTGATCTGTGAATAGACTGTGTTATTTCTAGTGCCCAGAGGACCTCCATGTGCTCACTTTACACTTTGTTATGGGAAGAGGGGAGGGAAAGAAAACGCAGCATGAGAACAGTGTGAGGCATGTTCAAATCCATTGCTCACAGCAGGGAAAAACAATTGCTTCCTCTTCTGTTTCCAGTGGCCTCGTGGTGAGGATCACAGTGCTGGAAAAAGAATTCAGAATTGCCTTCAACGTGCCTTCCCTCTGTTATTTTTACCTTAGCAAATGCCTAGTCCAAGGGACCTTCTGAGAAAATTCAAGGACTTGTGCTATCCTGGTTCTCTTGATCTAAAATTCTTCAGATAGACACCTGCTTATTTTATAAGACAGACAGGTTCATAAGAAGAGCCAAGAACCCCTACGACCACCCTAAGCCCTAAGAATGATCTGGTCATTAATTTCTAAGGATATTACCACACTCTCTAAAATAATTCTCTGTGATTTTAGACCCATGTAGACTGGGAGAACTCTTCTGTAAATACATATCCCTTCTTTGCAAAGAAAAATAATTTGTGTATTATTCTTCCCTGCTCACTTGTTTATTGCTTCTATCAACATCAATCATGAAAGCTCTCAGTGTAGGTGCTGAGAACAAAGATGAAAATAAGTGAATTTAAATGTTTGTTTATAAAGATGTTTGAAGGGATTAATTTTTATCTGGCCATTCAAATAGTATTAAAGGGATTAACTTGAAGAATAAAGGCACATTATAAATACGTATGTTGTCTCTAATTAATAGGTTCAGATATTAATATAAGATATGTCAAATTATTATAGAATAGCCTGTAATTACATTATTTTTAAATAATGGAAAGGAAATTCATGAGTCATTAGTAAAAAGATGACTTTGGAATAAGGCAAACTCATTCAGCAAATATAATGCTTTGCAAGACACATGTCCTATTTATATGTACAGTTAATAACATCTATTATGCAGTCTTAGTCCTAGAAGCCTGTGTTTGTTGAGAAAAATACTTTAAAGCAGAAGCTTAATTACATAGTGCTCAAGTTTCTCTGGCAACATCAAAAGCGAGAAAGTCATTTGTGCTTTAATGAACATTTTGAAAGGGAAAAATAAGTGCTCAAGTTGAGAACTCTACAAGTTTGACACAAGGAGAATGCAGGAGGAAGAAAATGTTAGATTATAATTTACTTTTTCAGTATACAGTGACAAAAGCTATAAGGAGGGAAAGCTGTTTTTCTTATTAAGAAGAAGAGGAAGAAGAAAAGACTACAGCCTTTTGGTTTTTACCCCAAGGTTTTCCCCCCGAGAATTAATCAGGCACATTACAAATGGAAATATTTATTTTCAAGGGAAAGCATTCTCTTTAGTTCTCTTTACCTAGATTTCTCTCTAAACACTACAACTTCTACATTTTGAAATAAGTTACTGAAGACACTTAGTGTCCCATCCCAAGGAGCTAGTACAAAATGGTTTTAACCTGACTCATGATTCTGACCAAAAATAAAATCACAAATTAGGATTGTAAAATGATTATCCGTTTACACATGCTAACAGAGATATAAACCTTGGAATTTTTTTCCTCTGATAGAATGCATTTCATAAGGTAGAGAGACGTCAGACACCATTAAATGCCCCCCATTTAATAAAATAGGTGCAAAGATGCTGACAGGTCATAAGTGAGAGCCCAGCTCTAATCTCTAGCCTCTGGGTCTATCGCTGCTCCACTTACTAGTATATGAGTATTTATCTAATAAAGAAAATCAGCAAAGTTTTGAAAGGAGCAGTATTTAACTTAACTACTTGATAGAACTTACAAGAACTGTTTTCAAGGCCAGACTTAAGCAAATCCAAGGACAAAATCAAAGTTGGTCTTTGGCTTCTCTTTTCTCCCCCTCTGTGGCCCTCTTCCCCTTTGTATTGTCTCTTCTCCCAAGGAGAATCCCCTACTCAAGCCATAGGACTCTCCTGCCCCTCTCATACCCATCATTTGCACCATCAATGCAAAGTAAATTAATTTGCACAATACTGTTAATGATCAATTACATTTTACCGTAGTGAAGAGTATTCTCTAGAATCTTGAAGCCACAATATCATCATATCTCAAAGGAATGAATCCTTCCTCTCATCCTCTCTTCATGTTTTTAACCAGGGATGAGATCAAATTAGTCAAAATAGTCTACTAACTTCTGTTGCATATCAAACATTTCTGTTATAAACACATCATGTGTACAAGAAAACTGGGTGACTATTTTTTTGTTTCTTAAATTTAGTGTAGAATAATTTTCAACCATCAACAGCATCATTAGTTTATTTGATGCAATTACACTTATGAGAATGTTCTACAAACCAGCTGTCAATTCCTACCTACAAATCTCCAGGATGCTGAAATCATCAGCAACTTTCTGACTATGCATCAAACATTATACTACCTTTTAAAAAATGGGAACAATAGGCCCCTTTTCCTACTTTCTTCCTTTCTTTCAACATTTTGCCTAATTCTTTACATAAAGAGGTACCTCTTTAGCATATGGTGATTTACCTATTTCCCCTAAAGTAATGACAATGCTGCCCTCCCAGGACATGGCTTTTTCAGTCACTGATTAAAACAATACTAGCTGAGCTGGAACATGAATGTCACAGTCATTGTGGTCTGGATTCCTAGTACTGTTTTCATACATGACACTACACTTGAAGACCCTAGATATACCTCAGTTGTTGCAGCAGAAATCAAAGAGAAAACTAGGTCATCATTTAACACTATGGCATTCGATTTTGAATTTCACATCTTGGGCCCTCATGGTTGCCTTATTTAAAGCCCTTCTCTTTGCCAACACTTCTTTTGAACTCTGAGAGATGCATCCATCATGATAAGAGATTGGATCTGTAGCTCGAGGTAGTGGAATAATAATCAGAGGTGTATATATAAACTGAAAGCCTCTGCATTCCTCCAAACCATCCTCTGTTGTAGGAATGCTAAAATCATGCTAATGCAAGAAGAGATATTCCAGTGTCATTTTAGATTTCAGGCATTGCACATTTGTACCCATGATTATGTCAAAGTATACACATAGGCATCATTTGAGAGAGAATTTATTGTAAAAGAAAATATAAAAAAACTCAAAGCTCGCCTGACCTTGCTTTATTTATTTTTTTAAATCAGTGCTTGAACTGGGGTTGAATAAATTTGTCCAGCTTAACATGAAGTTGTGTTAGTGTGAAAATAAAAAATAAAACTTGTAAGCCTATTCATGTGGAGTAAAAAGAAGATAACATAAAAGAAACATAAAACATCTCCCTTCTGATATTTAAAAAAAAATGCGGTTTTTTTAAAAATCAAAAGAAACCTACTTTTAAATAATATTATGTTTTATATTAAAAAATAAAGAAATGAAAGCCTCAAAAGCAAGGAGATTCACATTTAATGTTGAGGATATATACCTAGGGGAAAACAGGAAAAGTATAAAAATGCTGATATTTGTGGGTCTGGGTATTTTGGTTTTTTTAGGTCTAGGGGTTAGACACATTTAGACACAAATGCAAGAGACAAGAATTAATAAATGTTTATCTTTTCAAGTTTTAATGTTATTAAAAAATAAAGAAATGTTTCTTATTAAAAAATAAAGAAATGAAAGCCTCAAAAGCAAGGAGATTCACATTTAATGTTGAGGATATATACCTAAGGGAAAACAGGAAAAGTATAAAAATGCTGATATTTGTGGGTCTGGGTATTTTGGTTTTTTTAGGTCTAGGGGTCAGACACATTTAGACACAAATGCAAGAGACAAGAATTAATAAATGTTTATCTTTTCAAGTTTTTGTACCCTTGTGAATTTTACTCTTTTTTCTCATACCTGGACATTTGTGCCTAGAAAAATAAAATTATCTTTTTTGAGAGATTCATCAAATCATTTATTTTAAACCAAGGAGAATTCAATTGATTCCAATTTTGCTTCCTGGACCCAAAGGATCAATAGGACTAAGGAAGAACTTTTACCCAGCCTGTTCTTTGCATTTGAAATGAAGTATTCTATGAATTGAGTGTTCCCAGTTTCCTCCCAGCAAAACTGAAAGAGACTGGCACAAAAATTGGTTCTCTTCTGCTTTTTTTTTTTTACTTTTTAGATTTGTTAGTTTTTCCTCATTAATAGATGTTCTTTGGATCAGACAGGTAGAGGTGTGATGTGAAGCTATATGAGGTACGGAAGCTCAGAAATGGCTAAGAAATTAGTTACAAAACTTCATGAACTTCAAGAAAGGATTTGTAATTATTTAATTCATCACCTCTCCTTAGAGTGAACTTGGTGAAACATCATGATAAAGACCAGAAACTCACAACCTCCAAGGCCTCATTTATTTCTAAATAGTCCTCTAAGGCATATATCTGAGATTTAAAGGCTCGAAGTCTGTAAGCTGGAAGTTTATTAAACTAAACAGAGTTAAAACTGAAGGGGAAATTCTCAGTCTTATTTTCCCTCTGTCAGGCCCTCTTTAAGCTCAGTTGGACTTATTCTTCCTTCACAAAAGGAAAGAAACAAAAAAACAAATCCAACAGGTAAAAAGATCAGATGACAGTTTCCAAGTTTCAGCCTGGAGGGAATTTTTTGCCTTAAGTCATAAATTCCCCAAATACGAGTTTATAAGGGAAACAGTGACAGAACCTTAATTACAGCACAGCAAAGGGCAATGCTGCAATAAAAAGGCACTACCCATGAGAGGAAATGCTTAGTCTTTAAGTGGGATGCGGCCTAATAACTCAACAGGAGCACGGTGCAGTGATTCAGGTCCTCACTGGCAGGAGGCTGTTGGGTGCCCTTTGTGAAACTCTCTGTCACTTTCAACTCCTTCCTCACAGGGAAACCTCACTTCACTCTGCACCAAGCGGAAAAGAAAAGTTATAAAGAACCAATTTATGGCAAGTTGCTTTTTGGCAAAAGCTCTTTTCCAGCATGTGTCTCAGAGAATCGGAGACACTGGAAAGGATGGAGAGGGGCCATCTGCTCCAATCTCCATGTTTACTGCAGATGAAGCCTGAATCATCTATGACAGAGTGGGAAGGTGGCTCAACGTTCACTTTTTCAACTGAAGGAGAGTTCACATCCTCCCTTAAAAACTGTGATACCTTTAAAGTTAAGAAGTTTGTTATGTGAAACCCAGTTCTGAATTGCCCCAGGTTTACCTCCTCAGCCTCTGTGAGTATAAAGTGCCTTTCTGTGAACATACTTTGAACACTTGGGGAAATTTAGGAAACTCATCCTTAACTCCTTCTATTTGTCAAATAATTCCAAGCCCCTTAATATTCATTAGTACAGAGAAGGATCAATTTCCTAATCTTTTTGTTTTAGTTTGATTTTGTTTTCCCCCTAATCTTCTTGGTATTTTCACAGTTCTCTTATCATTTACACTCATCATTGTGACCCAAACATCTGACACAGTGTCTAGCCCACAGTAGGCATCTAGGAATTGTTTTTGAGTGAAAGAATAAATGTGAAAGACTATACAGTAGATGCTCAGGTATACATTAAACAGTGAACCAATTAAACAACAAAAAGAAAAATTCTTTTTGCATTTCAAATAGCCATCTCCCTAGCTTCAGTTTCCTTGATTTAAACCTTATCTAAAATACAATTAATTCACTGTCTTTCTTGGTTTAAATGTTTCCCTGATACATGCAAGCCATGCATCTGTCTAGGAACAGTGTTATGACACAGAGACATCACATTTTATACTTATCAAAGGAATGTTTTCAGAAAGCATATAAATTAGCAATGGTCATTTTCTTTTTTTACTCATAGAAAAACAAAGCTGGACAGATGTAAAACAATGCATTTATAGATGGGGATGGTATGCATCCCGCTTTCACTAGAATCAAGGTCCTAGGACTCTGAATATGTGAAGCGGTTTGCCAGGACTCCAAAGTCATGGCTGGGATAGTTCTGGCCGTTCAGCCCCAGACACGTATTGATACCAAAGACTTACTTAAGAAACCCCTAAAGACAAGACATAACCCACCAGGTTTCAAATTCATACTGAAAAGGAAATGATAAGAGGAGGCAGGAAGCAGAGAGGCGTCTGGGACACCATACTAGACTAAGACTTGCCTCTGAAGGGCATTTCCCCATTCTCTTACTCCAAATTAGAAAAGACTCCTAGATTGGTGTTGTCTTGAAAAGGAAAGCTTCCATCCGAGCCCACAGTGAACTTTCTGACCAAGCACCAGAACTAACCAACTCTCTCAGGCTCTCCGCAGAAAAAACCCGCCAGCACTCTCCCCAGAGACAGTTGTCCTCTGGTTAGCATTTGGGGAAACAAGAAGGTCACCTAAAGTGTTTCATCAAGAGCCCACAGTGAACTTTCTGACCAAGCACCAGAACTAACCAACTCTCTCAGGCTCTCCCCAGAAAAAACCCGCCAGCAGACAGTTGTCCTCTGGTTAGCATTTGGGGAAACAAGAAGGTCACCTAAAGTGTTTCATCAACAGCTGCAACTCAAAAATGAAAGGTGCCGCATGTCTTTCCTATCTGAATGGGAGACACAATAATTCCAGAAGGAAAACTAAGAGGGTAATCCTTAGTCAGCTGACAATGACTACACACGTCAACATGGCATTTTGCCTGATTTTACAGTTAGGAGCATTTGTTTTTATGTTCATGTCTCTCCTATAGGATTTTACTTGGATATACTTTTATGTGGTATCTTTTAAATTTCCATTTGCAAACTTTTTTTGGAAACACTGAAAGAAACGGTCAAAGGAAAAGATTTGAAAGGTTTTATTTTAAAATCCAAGCCACGCACTGGCACCTAGAAAAAAGGAAGGAAAAAAAGGTAGAGATGGACAGGAAGTGGAGGGAGAGGAAGGAAGGAAAAATGTGTTTAAAAAAATTTTTTTCATAGTTAGAAAAACTATAAGTGGTCTTCTGCTTGATTCTTGTATACGGTAAAATGTTTCTGACTGGAACAAATTAACAGATATTTGAAATGTTTAAATACAGATAGATGAAAAAATCAGTTTCCATGATTACTATAAGCTAAAAGCCCAGTAAAATATGTCTAACTATTAATAAGGTGATTAACTTTCCAAGTTAGATACAGAGAGAGAGACAGACATTGAAACACACATAGATACGTGCATATTCATCTGTATTTATATATGAAACATTTACAGCAGGTAGACATCAAAAAAGTCTTGTACCCAAAATATTGGATCCATCTCTGGTTATGAAAATTCCAAAATTTGTGGGATTTTCATATGCTTTGCACATTAAATTTAAGATTGCATCTGGGAGACTTATTGTGCTATAATAAATACTATATTCTGAGGTAGAACATGAAATCTTTCCATTTTGATCTAAAGTGTATCAGCATTATGGCCATAGATAAGAATGGAGGCTTTGTGACAGAACCTCAGTTATAAATATAGTGAGAGAGAGACATGAAATTAATGATCATTTGGGGACAATAGCTATATTCACAAATAAGACTAAACAGCAGCAATTATGTAGTTTAACTGATAGCATACGAGGTATGCTAAAAAGCCTTTCTTCAAATAAAAATGAAGAGTTGACTGCACTACCTGACTTGGTTATAGCAATGCTAGAATCCTCAGGATCAAACATGAAATCTGAGTTGGGTGCTGATAACATCATGTTCAGAAACTTGAACTTGGATGACATTTTGTAGATCAGCCACCTGCTGTTCATGCTTCCCAACACACTTGTTCAAACTTGCTTGAGAGAATCTCATATGCTTTAATCCTCAAAACCTTGAAAAATAAATCAGCGTGCCACAACATTAAACCTGTAAACTCCTTTTAACCTTTCCATTAA
Source organism: Galeopterus variegatus (assembly GCF_000696425.1). NCBI lineage: Eukaryota > Metazoa > Chordata > Mammalia > Dermoptera > Cynocephalidae > Galeopterus > Galeopterus variegatus. The sequence continues at coordinate 600,887 of NW_007727188.1, forward strand.
ATACCAGGAACCTTAGCCTGATGCTGGCAGGTGACCTAGGGTAAAGATTTTCATGTCTGTGTGATACATGCTCATTTTTTGTGTTCCATTGCTGGTGCTTACTCATTGTTAATAAATGCCAAAGACATCTGGGGGAAGAGTTTTGAAAACCATTCGACAGTCTGAAAAGTTCCAACAATAAAACAGAACTCTTTACATTGCAAAGCCAAACAAATAACTCAGGCAAGTAGAAGTGAATAAATCCTGGGCTTCAGTGCAGATGGCTGTTTTTACTGTCTATGCTGGGATCCGCTGAAGGTTCTTTAGTTCCTCTGTGTGTGCGTGTGTGCGCGCATGTGTGTGTGTATAAACACGCAGAGGGCTTTTTTATATGAGATTTGGCATATTGCATGTGGCAGGCTGCTGAAAAATGAATAAAGACAGGAGAAAAAGGCAATGCACATCCCATTGGTAATGAAGGAAAGCCGGGTTGCGGACGGCCCATGCGCCAGTTCTCCAGGTTTGCCCAGGGGCTTCCAAGATCATTTCTTTGCCCCCAGATTTTCATGTTGAATTATCTCTCACAATCTCTAAATGAACATGCCTCTTATTTTATTTAAGACACACTGGGCACTCATATTTGACTTCCTGCTAGGCAATACAATATTTAGTGTTTACTGCATACACAAATGGCAAGAGATGAAAAATGGTCTTATAAGCATAATTTCAATTTTTTTTGTTTTAATTTTTGCAAAGAGATATCTTGGCTCCAAGCTTTCAAGAGGCAGACATCAAGTGAAAAGCATTTGTTCTGTGCTGTTTTTACCTGAGAAACTCTGACCACAGAAGTCTACAAGGATTCATCAGGAGCTTTAGGCTACGGCCTCATGGCTTTGGCCTGAGGCAAAGCTGGGGGCTAAGAACTTTTCCTGTGGGGGGTAAAGAAAAAAGCAGGAACTCATCTCGCCTGGACTGTTACAGTTGTTCTAACTGGTACCCAGAAGCCTCTATCTCTAAGACGTGGCTTGACTGTTCTGCTGCTGCTATTACAATAGAAACGAGCAGCATCATAACTTATTTGTGACCTACTTAGGAGAAATTTAGATTGGTCTACAGCGGTCAGAAGGAATATAACTTGAGAAAAACAAAAATGCTTTCTCTTAATACAATGGTTAAAAGGAATTTAGGTTGAGATGAACAGAAATATTTTTTCTTGAGTGATACACTTGGCTCAAATGACCACCTCTTTTTTTTATGTGATCATCCCTTTTAGTATTTTAGTGTTTTGTCATGAGGAAAGGCTTTACATAATATAGTCATTATTTTTTAAATAAAAGATCTTCATATCTAGCTCATAAAACCCTGTCTCTTTTTAGTTCTTTAGTTCCAGCAAGAACTGCAAAAAGAATCTGCTAGGCTGTTTATTTGTTAAGTGCTTCTTTACTCATCTCTGACCCAAAAGATGCTCTTGTCAGAGTCCAGGCCTATCAATAATTAATGGTGTTTTTAACTTCTTTTCTCCAGCTATAACGATTTTTTATTTTATTATATATATATTTTTTAGGGTTTTATTATGACTCCAACCACCTGTGAAACTGAGGGAGAAGACACATGACAAATTTCTAGAAAATGCTGTGACTTATGGCAGTGGTAACAGTATTCCCAAATGTTTTTGTCTTTTTGTGTTTCTGCCCCACTCTGACTTCCTTTGCCCCATTCCCCCAGAAGAATAGTAGCTTTAATATGTGCTCCGTTTCAAAGCCCACTTTTTTGGAGGGAAAAACAAATTCCTAGAAAGCAATTGCTGAGAAATGGTCTATTGCCACTGCAAATATAGTCAGCTGAAGACAGTGGCATGGATGGGCTAGAAAACCAGTTCTCAGCAACGCTGAATCTGAGTCTTAAAACACATGCGGTCTCTCGTAAAACTTTATTGCTGAAAATGTTTTTTTCTAGTAAGGGAACTTCAGGTATTTTGTGCAATTATATCAAGTGCTACTAGATTCATGGTAAATTAAATATATAAACTTGAAACCATCCAGATTGCTAAAACAGCCACTTCCAACAGGCAGAGAGATACATAAAGTCAAAAAGGATGAAGGTACAGGCACATAAATAATGGCCTATTAACCACACATCTATACCTAAAGAGTTGCTGTGTTTCAAGTGCTACTAATACGGAGCAACTGACATGGTTAATCTCAGGATTTTAGGTCTGTAGCCCTGAATACCACAGACAGGTTTGGTTCACTTCAGAGACTGCACACACATATTTACCTCAACTACAACTGGGCCACTTTACAATTATCAATTTCATATGTTAAAAATAATACACTGGGCAGGCCAGTTATGGAAAGGGAGTTGTTTACATATATCACTAAAATGATTATTAACTTCACTTATAGGAAAACTTTCATATATAGGAAGTGGGTTTGAAACTGAAGGAAAGGCTATGTTTAATAATCTCCATTCATCCCCTGTAATTTTTCCCTAAATTTAATTATAAAAATTTCCAAAAATAAAGTTGAAAGAATTGTGTAGTGATTGACTATATATCTGCCACCAATATTCTACAATTAACATTTTGTTATTTTTGATATATTACATATCTATTAGTCCATCCCTCTATCCATCTCATATATGCTTTGATGTAATTCAAAGTTAGTTGCAGACGTCAGTATGTGTCACCCCTAAACAATTCAGCATGCATATTATTAACTAGTTTAATAATACCTCTAAGTTTCTTCTTTTTTCCTAGGTAAAATTTACACACTGCAAATTGTAGAAATCTTAAATGTGCCATCCTATGAGTTTTAAAAATTTATATACCTGAATAACCCAAACCTCCATCAAGACGTAGAAAATCAACATCATTCTAGATAGTCCCCTCATTTCTGCCTAGTCAGGCTTCCCTCCCAATATCTCCAGAGGCAGCCACTAGGCTGATTGTTTTCACTATATATTTGTTTTGCCTGTTCTAAAAATTCATATAAATGGATAACCCAGTATGTATTATTTGTGAAGTTTCCTTTACACAGAATAATTTTCAAGAAGGGTTTATCCGTGTTGCTTGTATCAGTTGTTTGCTCTTTTTATTGCTGAGTAGTTTTCCCATTGTATGAATATACCATAATTTGTTTTTCCACCTTCTTGTTGATAAATACTGTATTGTTTCCAGCTTTTTGCTATTATAAATAAAGCAATAGCAAACATTGCTATTAAAGATTTTTGTTGGTATATGCTTTCATTTCTCTTGGGTTAATATCTAGAAGTGTAGTTTTTGGGTCACTGGGTAGGCATATTTTAGTTTTATAATAAGTGCAAGAAATTTTCCCAAAGTAGCTGTGCCATTTTAAATTCCCACCAACAATTACATGACGAGAGCTCTAATTATTCATTTTTATTTTCAGCCATTCTGGTGGAGATATAATGGGATCTCATGGCGATTTTCATTTGCACTTCCCTGATGACTAATGATATTGAGCACTTTTTCATGTGCTTCCTTTGGGTACAGTCTATTCAAATCTTTTGGTAGTTTTAAACTGGATTGTTTGCATTTCTATTATTGAGTTGTAGGAGTTCTGTATATATCCTGGGTAGAAATTCTTTGTCAGACATACGTTTTGCAAATATTTTCTTCAAGTCTTTGACCTGCCTGTTTGTTTTCTTGGTGATGACTCTTGTAAAGTTTAATTCAAGGTGTCAACTTGATTGGATTAAGGAATGCCAAGAAACATGGTAAAGCTATCTTTTTTGGTGTGTCCATGAGGGTGTTTCCAACAGAGACTAGCATGAGAACCTGAACAGACTGGGTGGAAAAGATCCTCCCCCAATATGGGTGGTAACCATCCAATCAGCTGAGTCCCAGAAAGAACAAAAAAAAAAAAATGGAGAAAAAAAGCAAATCTCTCTCTCTATTGGCTGGAGCTGGGATACACTCTTCTCTCCTGTTCAAGGACATCAGCACTCCAGACTCTTCAGCTTTCAGGTTCCAGGACTTATACCAAGTACACCATCAGCTTTTCTGGTTTTGAGCCTTTCCAACTTGGACTGAGCCACTTTACTGGCTTCCGGTTTGCAGATGGCTTATCATGGGATTTCTCTTCACAATCGCATGAGCTAATTCCCCTAATAAATCCTCTCTCATATATTTATAACATATCATATTGATTCTGTCTCTCTGGAGACCCTAACTAATACAACGGTTGATGAGCAGAAGATTTTAATTTTGATGAAGCTTATTTTATGATCATTGCTTTTTATGCTTGAAGAGATCTACTTATCAGCAAGATGCAAAGATTTCCCTTAAATGTTTTATTTTAGAAGCTTTATTATTTGAGCTTTTATATTTAGGTCAATGGTCCACCACAAATTAATAATTCTCCCTCTCTCTCTCTCTCTCTCTGTTTCATGCTCACTTGTTGAAAAGGTCATCATTTCCCCACATACTGTCCTAGCCTCTTTGTTAAAAATCAATTGACCAATTGACCACATATATGTGAATTTTTTCTTGGACTTTGTATTTTGCTCCATTGAAGTATATGTATATTCTTTCACTATACCAACACTGTCTTCATTTCTAAAACTTTATAAACATTCTTGAAATAATATATGGTAAATCTTCCAACTTTGTTCTTTTTAAAAATTGCTTTGTTCCTCATAAGTCCTTTGAGTTGAATTTCCATAAATTTTAAAAATGGCTTACCAATTTCTATTAGAATTTTGATTGAGATGGTTTTGAGACTATAGGTCAATTTGGAAAGAATTGATATGTTAACAATATTGAGTCTTCCAATCAATGACGGTAGCACATTTCTACATTTACTTAGGTCTTCTTTCATTTCTCTCAGCAATAATATGTTGTTTTCATTAAAGAGAACTGACACATTTTGTTAAGTTATTCCTAAGTATTTTATGGGTTTTTTTTTTTAACACTATTTTAACAGGAATTTGTTTTTCACTTTTATCTTCTCATTGCTGCTAGTGTATAAAAATGCTAACGATATTTGTATATTGATCTTGTTTCCTGTAATCTTTCTAATTCACTTATAGTTTTAGTAGTTGTTTTGTAGATTTCTTGAGTTTTTCTTAAGTAAATAATTAGGGCATCTGTAATTACGTACATGAGGGTACTTCAAAAAGGTCATGGAAAGATTTGCACTATCTTTTAATTCTATTTTTCCATGAACTTTTTGAAGTAACCTCATGTTTTTACTTCTTCTTTTCTAATAATGATGTCACTTATTTTATTTTATTGCCATGTCATACTGTCTAGAACTTCAGTACAGTGTTGAATAAGAATGTTTGGAGTGGACATCTTTATGCTGTTCCTAAACTTAAGTGAAGGCTGTTTGGTAAAATGGTATATACTAAGTCAAGGTGATCCCTAATGTTCATATCTTCTATTTATTTTCTGACTTTTGAACAATTATTCTATCAATTACTGAGAGGGAACTATATACATAACATTTATTGTGGAATTGTCTGTATCTGCCTTTAATTCTATAATTTTTTGTTCATTGTATTTTGAAACTCTCTTATTAGACACAAACACTCTTATGATTATTGTCTTCCTGTGAACTGATTTTTGATCATTATAAAATATTTTTTTCTCATTTCTGACAGGATGGCTTTTGATGCATCAACTTATAATTCATTAAGCTGAACTACAATCACAAGAATTCCCTTTTTAGTAGATTTCCTGTTAGGGAGGGCTACAGGGATACTTTTTGACTACAGTTGAAGAGTAAAAAGGAGGTAGTAGACATTCTACAGCAAATACACACTTTAACACTTATTCAATCAAACATCTGTATGAGTGTTGATGTGAATAAAGAAATTTTACAGATGGGATTAAAGTTCCCATCCAGTTGATTTTAAGTTAATCAAATTGGAGAGTGTCCTGGATGAGCCTGATTTAATCAGTTGGAAGGCCTTTAAAAGAGGATTTAGGTCTTTTTGGAGAAAGAGATTTTAAGTAGCCTCTGTGTCTAGATCTTTTCTTCCAGTTTGGCTGTGGACAACAAGCTTCAGCCATGCTGGTAGTGTTTCAGCTTCCTTTCCTGACTGCCTTCCCTGTAGATTTTGCATTTGGTTTTCCTGCCCCCACAATTGAATAAGCCAATTCCCTGTAACAAACATAAACATAAATATAATTGTATAAATGAATACACGCACACAAGTCCTACTAGTAATACTTTTTCCTTGAATTCTACTTTAGAATGTTTCTAATCTATCTGTGTCACTATGTTAAAAGTTCAGCTTTTATAGATAACATAGTCTTTGCTTTTTATTTGTGTCATGTAGTCCATTTATATTAAACATGGCTATTGATATGAAGAGATTTATTTATACCATTTTACTATGTGTTTCATGTTTGTTCCATATTTTTTCTTGTTTGTCTGTTTATCCTTTCTGTCTTTTTGAGCTTCATTTATCCATCATAAGCATACTTTTCTTTGTGTTCTTGAGCATGGATATAATAGCTACTTAAAAATCTTGTTTACTAATTCTAACACCAGGTAAATCTGTATCGGTCTCCATTTTTTTTTCTGTCCTCTTAAATATAGGTCATGTTTTCCAGATCTTTTTATATGTATTGCAGTTTGGAATTTTGCATGATACCTTGTGGAGATTCTGGATTCTGTTGTATTCCTCAAAAGACTATTGATAATTTTGTTTGTTTGGTTTTAGCAGACAGTAAACTTATCTGGACTCAAAGTCTAAAATGTTATTTTCCTGTGATAAGCAGGAGCTAAGACCTATTTTTAGTTATTTTAGTCTTAGTTGTGCTGCTTGGAGTCTGCCCCACACATGAATAGTTTAGGGGGTCAGTCAGAAATTTGGGCAGAGAATATAATATTCTATCTCATTCCTTCATTTCCAAGATAACCTCCCTTACTTTCCAGCTACATGGTAGCTCAGGACCCTGTACTCTGGTTCTTCAAGCCTGTAAGACTACAGTTTTTGAGTTTTGTGAAAATCATGGCATGCTCTTTCTCATATTAGAGCCATACATGCAGCAAAAAGTGGTGAAATAGGAAATATTCAGTGATATATTCTTTTTCTAGGTGTCCACTTTAAATTTCTGTCTTCTTTTGGTTGCTCTTTGGTACCCTTAAATAGTTGTTTTCAAACTTCAGAGTTCAAAGTTATTCTCTGCTGAGTGGATGATCACATAGGAGCCATTCTGCCATTATCAGAAACAGAATCTCCATATTATCATCCCTGAACTTTTAATAAGCAAGCAGTGAAACAGTCTGAATCCTTCAAACAGAGAGAATTATGCATTTGCCATCATAATTCCATGGCAGAACTGATAGTAATGTGGCTAATTGTAGCTACTCTGACATATTGATTATGAGTAGAAATTCCATGATCAAATTTTAACTTTGTGACTCTTCTCTAAGGTTCAGTTTTATAAGGTATTGTATCAAGCACTAAATTCTCTGAGAAATTCTAGGCATTTTTCTGAACACTCATCTGTATTGGCTAATCTTCATTTGCCCTCCAGGTGGCCTCTTCATCCTTCTCCAGTCTATGCTGTGCGTCAGGGTTGGCTACATCAGTTGGGCTCCTTCGCCTTTTGACTTCAAGTTGGGTTTAGCCAATGGGAGTCAAAACTGGGAAGTCAGATGGTGAGAAGAGATAGTGGTTGCAGAGTTTACTTCCTCAGCTTCTTGTCTGCAGTTTGACAGTGATGCTTTCCTCTTCTCAAAGCTATGGTTCCTTTTTGTCAGTCATCTCTTAAAGTTACAGCTACAGATATTCATTCTGGATTGTGCGCAGTTCTCTAGCGTTTGCCCCTTTGGGTCAAGGGGTGACAACAATTCATTGTTGCTGCTAAACTAGTGTATTTTACTGTCCTTTGCCATAATTCTGCCCGTGCTTTCATAAATTGTCCTGTCTTTAAGTGTTTAATATAGTTCTTCTTCAACCACTATATTTATGTATGCGTTGAATGCACCAACTTAAGACTTTTGCATATGCTTTTTCTTCCACTAACATTTTTCTCCAATGAACCATTACAAGGCTAGCTCCATTTTGTCTTTCATTCTCCACCTAAATATCATACTTCCTTGGAGGTAACCACTTTCTTGAAATAGGTTCAACTTCTCTCACACTTCTCTAGCTCAGCATTTTTTTTCAATGTCTTCACAACTCATGGGTATTTCTTGTTTATTTATCTGGCTACTTGCTTATTTTCAGTTAAACAATCAAGATAGTAAATTCAATGAGGGCATAGATTATGTTCATTTCATTTATCACAATGTAACCAGTGAGTAGCAGAATACTTAGCACATATAAGCCAATCAATCAATACATGCTTATTGATTGATTGATTACAATATATTATCAGTACCTCGCAAGAGAACTTTAAAAGATTTCAGGCTGATAGGTTTGATTGAATTGCTATAGCGTTAACATCATCACTATCAAAAAATCAAGAAGGTAGAAAAAATATATGGCAATTATCTTACCTCATAAGACAAAAGATTAGTAGGGAAGATAAAATGCATTATGTTATAAAAAATACAAAATCCTTTCAAGAATTTTCAGATCATAAAAATAATGCAGCTCTGTAAAGTAAAATTCAAAAAGTGTGGTTGGTACCACTAAAATAAAACCCAGCAAATAAATAGTTTTTAAAAAATAAAGATAGGTTTTAAAAAGTCTATATACTAACAAATAATTTTTTCCTACTTTGTGATTTGTTTTTCTGTATTTAGAAAGAGTAATTCTTTCATAAGTGATTTTGAATGTTTAGAAACATGCTTAGAATTCCTTAGGGAATTTAGGAGGAGACTACGATGTCTTTTGAAGCTGCCATTATGCCCTCAAAAAGAAACTGAGACTGCACTTCTAATCTCAGGCCTTTGAAGAGAAGCTGCCCTTCCTATGACCTCCCCTCTGGACTTTAATCATCTCTTAGTAGGTCTTTTTAATTCTAATTTTTCTTTGTCAAATTTTATCAATAGTACATTCCACTATTTAATCTTCTTAAAGTACAATACTCTGATTACATTTTTCTGTGAAAGAATCTGTAATTGTTTTTGCTGTCTCTCAAATCAAATCTGGTATCCCAAAGTATTCAGCAGATATTCAAAGTTTTTAACAAACTGGTAAAACCAGCTTCTTCACTATACCATCACGTCCAAGGTCAAATAAGCAGGTTATCTACCATGTACTGTGTACATTTTACGCACTGCTGCCACTGTTCCTTTTAGCATGGCATTCCTTCACACCCTACCCTACCCAACCCTGCAACCCCTTTCCTTTTCTGCTAAATGAATTCTTAGAATTCCTTCCAGATCACAGCTCTTACAATTAATGAAGTCTTTTTCCAGTTACTCCAGCCTACAATGATCTTTAAAATAGTCAGTTTACTGTAATAATTATCAATAAATTTGTACTGAGTGTCTATCACATGCATGACACCTAAGCTGGGCCCTACGTATACAAAGAGGTAGAAGATTCAGTGCCCGAACTCAGGGAGATTTATGTTCATATAATAAGACAATAATGCAGAGGTAAAAAGTGACCTCATAGTTTACTACCCAACCATGCAATTACTTAAAATCTACATTAGAATTGTTCTCAAGCATTTTGATATTGCCTTGCTTCTCAAATTAATGAACTCTCAAAAGGTTAGCAATTATATCTATTTTATTTAATTTTTTTAAAAGTTTATTGAATTAATTAATAGCCAATACTGTTTACTGTGTGATGCGTGTTATTCTTTTTTTTTTTTTTTTTTTTAAAATTTTTTTATTATTTATTAATCGCCAATGTTTTTTTTTTTGTGAGGGTTTTTTTTTTTTTTTTTTTAAAATTTTTTTATTATTTATTAATCGCCAATGTTTTTTTTTTTGTGAGGGTTTTTTTTTTTTTTTTTTTAAAATTTTTTTATTATTTATTAATCGCCAATGTTTTTTTTTTTGTGAGGGTTTTTTTTTTTTTTTTTTTAAAATTTTTTTATTATTTATTAATCGCCAATGTTTTTTTTTTTGTGAGGGTTTTTTTTTTTTTTTTTTTAAAATTTTTTTATTATTTATTAATCGCCAATGTTTTTTTTTTTGTGAGGGTTTTTTTTTTTTTTTTTTTAAAGATGACCGGTAAGGGGACCTTAACCCTGGACTTGGTGTTGTCAGCACCACGCTCACCCAGTGAGCTAACCGGCCATCCCTATATGGGATCCGAACCCGGGGCCTTGGTGTTATCAGCCCCACACTCTCCTGAGTGAGCCACGGGCCGGCCCAATGCATGTTATTCTTAATACTGCAAATACAAGTATACCAAGTCAATCTTTAGAAAAACCCTATAAAAAACAGTACTGTTATCATTTGATAGATAATAAAACTGAGGCAAAGAAAGATTAAGCAACTTGCCCAGCTAATTAGTGACAGAGTTGCAATTTGGACCTAGGCATTCTATCTCAGAGGCTATTCTCTTTACCTGGTGCTTTACTGCCATATATACTTCATGTCTATAGCACATATGCCACTTAAGCATACTACAGAAATAAAGAAGGCTTTACTCTGAAAGCCAGAAATCTGCCTATAGACAACAGGGAGGCTTTTAAAACCTGAGAGCAGCAGGTTTCAACTGAACTTGAAGCCCAGAGGTTCTCCAACCCTAATCAAATATTCCAGGCTTCAGAAGTCACATGTTTCTTATCTTCCTTACCACTGCTTTGTCCATAATTCTTTGAGGACTCCTGATGTGTCATGCCCACTCTCTAGAACCTTTCATGGAGAAGAAGCCTATTAGGGAAAACCATTAGAGGAAGCCCATTCTCTCCACTATGCTAATCAATGAAATGGAAGGGAGAAAAATACTGGTTCTTGAATTCCCCCATATCTTTGTAAAGTGAAAAATTAACCCCTTATTTGGTTAAACCAGTGTGTTCAGGTTTCTATTCACGTGCAGCTTTTATGCAATCCTAAATAATAAAGTTCATTATTAGCTTGATTCATAGGAACAAGTTCACTCAATTTTTGATGAAAAGGTGTTAAAAAGAAAAAACCCTCTACTATACTCAATCACTGTGTGTAGACTTTTTTTTTTTTTAAGAAAACCAATAAAACTTCCACTTGATTTTTTTTAAGAGGAATAAATGTTTTGCTAACATTATTATGAAGGTAAAATAAAACAAGAGACAGTTAAATGGAGTCTCCCACCATATCCGAGCCAGTATTTTTGGAGCTCAATACACTTTTACTTTAGGACAGAAAGTTCACATTAGTAATAGGGTGATTCATCTTTCCTTAATCAATGAACAATTAATCTTCATTAGTATACTCAGGTCAGTTTAAATGTGCGATGAGATGCTGGTTCTTAGCAAGGAAGCCTCAAACACAATGGAAGTCATTAAAATTACATTACATCTGGCATTCTTGATGAGGCAAAGCTGGCACCAAATCCACAGTAATAATAAGCACTGAGGCTCATGGCTGAGTCATTCAGGGAATGTGGACAAATATGTTAATTTAAGTATCATCACCTACTCCCAAGGCCAAAGTATAAACTGCCTACAATTCTGAGGACCTGAGGATGGTTCCCTAAGTGATCCTTAAACATGTCACATTTTTGCCTCACTCACCTTTGTTCATACTTCAGAGCCCACTCAGTTCTGATCACATGACCTTTAAGGTGCCTTGCTCAACTACTACCAGGCTGTAGAGATAATTCTATTAATCCAGTTATTTTGTCTCGCACTTGGCAACATCATTATATCATAATTAGCATTATCATCATCATTCTCATGTATGGAATGCTTAGCATGTATGAGGCTCCCTCATAGGAAATTTATGTTAATCATTTCAGCCATAAAGTTGATTATCTTATTTCCACTTTTCAGATATGAAAACTTAAGTTCAGGTTAGAAAACTTTTGCAAAATCACACAGAGGCAATATTAGGCCTCTCTGCCTCCAAAGTGACTCAACTATACCACACTGAATTTCTATCAGTTATAAATGATATTCTGTCTGTTGCATTTGCCTCTTGTCAACACACTATGCTGTTAGTTCTCTGAGGGCTGTGATCAGCCATATATTTCTAGGTATCCTTAGCTCCTGGTGCATGCTGAACACAGTAGGGTCTGATAAAGCTTTGCTGAATGCAGTGGATCTGACCCTAGCTCAATCCTACTAACTCTTGGTGTCTTGTATCAACTTACTTGATATAAGAATTATCTATAGACCCAGAAGTGATTTTTAAGACTGCATGGTTGGATTTGGTAGATAGCAAGCTTCATGGGATGTTTAGCCCTCTAATCATAAACATAAATATAAGAGAAGCCTGAGTAGGGCCTTAAAAAGACCAAGTTGACTCATCTGATATATGTCTGTATCAGTCTTTTGAAACAGTCTTTTTTTTTAAAGACTCCAATTTAATTAGAATTCCTTCTTCCATTGAGATAACATCTTCAATTGATTTAATCCTTTCTTGTACATTCCTTGCATCCTGAGAGGTAGTAATGGTTTTCATTTTACATTCTGGTCTTAAAGCATGATAAACAGCTAGTGTCAGTTTTACTTCCCTCGACCAGTGCCTGCAGCAAGGGGGTAGGGGAAGGTCAGGGGGCTGGCCCCCAGTCATCTGTAATTCTGCTCACCCTCACTCGCCCCTTCTCCTCTGTTGTTTCAATCCATCCTTTTACTTTCAGAGACTGAGTAAACTGTAGTTGGAATTCTAAGATCATTTCACATTTTATAGATTGTATTTTATTGAAGATATTTATGAAATATCAAGCGTCTTCTTAAAGTGTAACTCAGTAAATTTTTACTTTATATATCTTTAAATGCACCTCTGTTTTATTATGGAAAATGTTGGTTCTAAAATTTTCCTTCCTAATTATAATTATTATTGAAGATTCCAAGTATAAAAAAAATAAACCCAATAAAGCCAAGAAACAAAGATTGCAGATTTTTAACATAAATATAGCCAGCATTGTACTTCATAGAGTAACATAAATAATATAATTAGATGTCGATAAGTAACCCATATAAAAATCAACATTTTATGGATTTCTTGGAAGACTGAGTCTCCTGTTTGGGGATGCATTTGGCAGAGACAAGGCCAGGAAGAGTTAATGCCTGTAAATGACCCTTCAAATTTGATTTCCATTGTATCTAATATGGTTACCTAATTCAAAATGGTTCTAAACTTTTCCCATCTGAATCTATTTACAAGTGTGAATGTTTACAATGGGATAATTGTGGGATATTTTTCTACAGGCAGTCATTGCACCAGGAGGAATTTTGTTTTAACTTTGCATAAAAATGAACTATTTAAGCACTTCCATTTTTCTTATATATTGACTTTTAATCTAATTTGCCAGCAAAGAGCTAGAGATGGCACACAAAAGTGTATCATTCTATTAATTTGTTTACTTTAGGGAAAAAAAGAGACAAATACAGTGATATAGCCTCACTAACCTGCATGAAAACAAACCACCAAAATTCATATTTTTGCCTCTACAGTACTTACTTCTTAAATTAATCAAGTTGCTAAATATGTTTTAATATACATCTATGTATTTAATAGTTCTCTAATTTATGATATTATAATATTCTCTTACACATAAAACACAAATTAATGAGACAAATGATATATTGTTGATAAGTTAGTTTATATAAATAATTATGGTATTCACTTGTATATGAGAGAGCACAGTCTTTTGACTCAAACAATCTTAGGCCTAAATTTATAAGTGTATGAACTTAAGTAAGTCATTTAGTTTTCCTGAGTTTAAACATGTGTAAAATGAGGGCAATAATATCTACATCAAAAAATTATCTTGGGTGGCTACTAAGATTAGATGAGATACTGAGAGGTGGTGCAGGACAGTAAAGAGTATGAAGGTTGAGCCAGGCAACTTACCTCACCTCTTTGTTTCTTAGTCTCTTTATCTGTACAATGCAGATAATGATAGTTATAAGGTAGGCTGTTAATACGTAGAAAGTAGAGACTTCCAGGAAGATGGCAGACTACAGGTGCCCAGGCACGTTCCTCCCACAGAAGAATATCAAGAGGGTCCACTGCCACTGCCACCATAATCATCAGAACCATTGTCCAATCCCAGTACCGTAACCCATTGCAGAGCAGCTCCCCACAGAACAGCAGTATTGCAGGTGGCCCATTGCTGCAGCCATTGACTCCACAGATGCAAGGGAGGTGGCTGCAACCACTGCCACCATTGCCACCACCTTGATTTAACCCCACTGTTGCCAAGGACACCACAGATGTGAGGTTGCAGCCACTGGGGCCACTGCTGCTGCCACAAGGTAACCCAAATGCTGCTAAAGACACCGGAGATATGAGGGAAGAAGTTGCAGCTGCTGGCCCCATTGCCAGCCCTGCAAGGTGACCCCACTGCCACCAAGGACACTGCAGATGTGAGGTAGGCAGTTGCTGCTGCCAGAACTGCTGCCATCTCCATGAGGTAACCCCACAGCAGCTGCAGACAGCACAGGCCTGAGGGAGGCAGTTGCAGTCACCAGTGCTGCTGCTACCCCCACAAGGTAAACCCACTGCCACCAAGGATGCCACATGCCAGAGAGGCAGATTCACCTGCCAACACCTCTACTGCTGCTATGAGGTAACCCTGCTGCCTGTGCAGACACTGTAGCTGCCAAGGCCTCCACTAAGGACACCACAGACAAGCAGATGGCTGCTGCAACCATCACTGCTGCATTGCCAACACCACTGGTGCTGCAGGCAGCCAAACTCATCATGCAAACAGACTGTTGCCACTGGATCCTCTGCCGTCACATGGGCAGCACACCAAAGCCACTGCCACAGATGCAGCTGTCACAAAGGCAAACTGCTATCACAATAGCAGCTTCAGCAGCCACTGCCACTATGCAAGTGAAACACTGACCACTCAACTACATTGACACAAGGAGAGTCACCAGCAGATTCCAGGGGAGAGAGTATTAGAAGCAACTGTTCTACCACATGACTAGACATCAACATAGAGATACTAGAAATATGAAAAAAAAACCAAGAAAATATGAGTCCACCAAAGGAATATAATAACTCTCAAGCACCAGACCCCATAGAGTGAGAAACCCTTGAAATGGCTGAAAAGGAATTCTGAGTAAAAATTATAAGGAGACTCAGTGAGTTAGAAGACATAGATAGACAACACAATGTACTGAGCAAAACCATCCAGGATATGAAAGAGGAAATCTTCAAAGAAATTAATACTTTGAAAAAGAATGCAGCAGAACTCATGGAACTGAAGGAGTCATTAAACTAAATAAAACACACACACACACACACACACACAATTGAGAGCTTAAGAAGCAGGCTAGAGAAAGCAGAGAAATGAATTTCTGATCTTGAAAACAGTCTTTTCTAAATTATTCAGGCAGACAAAAAGAAAAGAAAGAATTTTTAAAAATGAAGAAAATCTAAGAGAGATAGCAGACAACCTTAAGTGCACAAATATTGTAATCATAGAAGCTCCTGATGGAGATGAGAAATGAAAAGACATTAAGAACATATTCAATGAAATAAGAGTGGAAAAATTCTCAGACATAAGGAGAGACACAGACCTTCACATCCAGGTGGCTCAAAGATCCCCAAACAGATTCAATCCAAAAGGTCCTCTCCAAGAGGACCTTTGACACTATAGTCAAACTGACAAAACTTAAAGACAAGGAGAGAATCCTAAAAACGGCAAGAGAAAAGCATCATGTCACCTATAATGAAATCCCCATCAGACTAATAGTAGATTTCTCAACAGAAATTCTACAGGCCAGGAGGGAATGGGATGATATATACAAAATACAAAAAGGAAAAAACTGTCAGCCAAGAATACTGTACCCAGAATATGCAAGGAACTAAACAACTTAATAGTAAAGAAACCCAAGTAATCCAATCAAAATATGGGCAAAGCAACTGAATAGGCATGTCTCAAAGCAAGATATACAAATGAGCAATAGATACATGAAAAAAATCACTAAGCATTGGGGAAATGCAAATCAAAACCACATTGATATGCCATCTCATCCCAGTTATACTGGCCATTTTCAAAAAGATGGACAATAACAATTTCTGGTTCAGATGTAGAGAAAGGGGAACACTCTTATATTGCTGGTGGGACTGTGCAGCCATTATGGAAAACAGTATGGAGTTTCCTCAAACAACTATAGATAGAATTGCCTTATGATCCAGCAGTTCCTCTTCTGGGTGTATGTACAAATGAATAGAAATCATCACGTTGAAGGGATACCTTCACTCCCATGTTTATTGCAGCTCTATTTATAATAGCCAAGAGTTGGAACCAATCTAAATGTCCATCAACGGATGACTGGATAAGGAAAATGTGGTACATATACATGATAGAATACTACTCTGCCATTAAAAAAGAATGAAATTCTGTCATTTGCAGCAACATGGATGAACCTAGAGAAATGTTAAGAACTTAGAGAAAAGTTAAGTGAAATAATACAGGCACAGAAAGAGAAATACCAAATGCCCTCACTAATAAGTAGAAGCTATAAAAAAGAAAGAAACAAACAAACAAACAGTCATAAAAGTCCATTGAAATTTTGAAAGGATAGAACAAAAGGATAGACCAGGGGTGGTAAACAGAGAAGGGGAGAGGAGTTTAGTGAGAAATGGGTAAAGGCCACAAAAAATAATTGCATTGTGTTATGTTGAATATACTAATTATCCTGATTTGAGCATCTCATATTGCACACAGGTATTGATATTCAATGCTGCACCCCACAGATGTGTACAATCCTTTCAATAAAAAACAAAAAATAAAATTTAAAAAATTTTTAAAAAACTGATAAAAGGAAAAAATAAATAACTGCTTCTAC
This sequence comes from Galeopterus variegatus, assembly GCF_000696425.1. Lineage (NCBI taxonomy): Eukaryota > Metazoa > Chordata > Mammalia > Dermoptera > Cynocephalidae > Galeopterus > Galeopterus variegatus. The sequence goes on from NW_007727188.1 coordinate 617,706, forward strand.
CTTTTCTGCATGAACTGTATTTCAGAGTAACCACGCATGTGACCAGAACAAATTTCTATTTTTGATGTTAGGATAATAAATTAAGAAAAAATAATCCTTTGAGGTAAAGTGGAATAGTGTGTAGACAAAACAATAGTTACCATTAAGAGGATAATCATTAAAACTGGGAGGTGGGTGCATGAGCATTACACTATCACATTATTCAGTCCCTTTTGTATATGATGACATTTTCATAATATGAAGTTAAAGAAGAACAATATGTCCTGATTACTGTAGCTTTATAGTGAGTCTTCAAGTAATATAGCAGAAGTCCTCCAAATATGTTTTTCTTTTTCAGTATTATATTGGCTGTTCAAGTTTTTTTCCATATATATCTAGAATCAACAGGTTTGTACAAGATCGGGATTTTTTTTATTACTTTGCATCTATAGATCAATTTAGGGAGAACCAACATTTTTACACCATTGAGTCTTCCAACCCATGAGCATCTCTCTGTTTATTTAGTCTTCTGTGATTTTTTGTCTTCTGTGATTTTTTGTATGTTTCATACCTTTCGGTACAGAGTTCTTATACATTTTTTGTTATATTTATTCACTAGTTTTTTGTCTTATTTTTATTTAAATTGAATTTTTAAATTTTACTTTTGTGTGCTACAAATACATAAAACTACCACTGAAGTTTATATTTTGACTCTGTGCCCTGCAAATTTGTCTTTCAACTTTGTACTTACCATTGCTAAAAATTGCTTTGCAGATTACTTAGGATTTCATATATAGACAATTATATGTGCATTCTTTCACACAGTGTGCAAATACAGACTGTTTTGCTTTTTTCTTTCTAATTTTTACTCCTTTAATTGCTATGTCTCACCTATTGCAGGTACAATATTAATTAGAAGTGTTGGAATCAGGCATCCTTGGCTTTCTCCAGTCTTAGGAAAATGTTCATTCTTTCGCCATTAAGAATGATATACCTATAGCTATGCATAACTGCTGTATATTAGATTGAAGAAATTCCCTTCTAAACCTAGTTTGCTAGGGATTTTTTGTATGTTTTTTGCTGTTGTTTTATGATGGAGGGGAGAAAGGCAATGTCTTTGTTGGATTTTGGTATAAAACGTGTGCTAGCCTCACAAAATGAATTAGAAATTTCTGAAAGAATTTGTGTAATACTGGTTTTGTTTTTCTATTAAGCATTTGATAAACTTCAGCATGGAAATAATTTGAGCCTGGTGCTTTCTTTATGAAAAAGTTTTTTAAATTATGAAGTTCCTTTTTTCAATCATGATATTTATTTCTCTATTTTTTTTTCTTGAACAGTCTTGCTTGTAGTTTATTAATTTTATTAATATTTTCAAAGAATTCACATTTGGTTCTGTTCATTTCTTTATTATTCATCTGGTTTTTATTTCACTGATTTCTGCTTTTATCTTTATTTCCTTCTTTCTGCTTACTTTGCATTTATTGTTCTCTTCTTTATCTAGTTTAAGATAGAAACTTCTATCATTTATTCTAAACCTTTTATCTTTTCTAATATAAAAATATAAATTTTCCTCTAAACACTGTCCTAGCTGTATCACATAAGTTTTGAGATGTTGAATTATAATTATTATTGCTCAAAATATTTTCAAAATTTCTTATTAATCAATTCTATAATCCACTGATTACCTAGAAAATGTTTTTAATTTT
>NW_007727188.1:620055-634679 GCF_000696425.1 Galeopterus variegatus
TTTTTTTTTTTTTTTTTTTTAAAGATGACCGGTAAGGGGATCTTAACCCTTGACTTGGTGTTGTCAGCACCACGCTCACCCAGTGAGCTAACCGGCCATCCCTATATGGGATCCGAACCCGGGGCCTTGGTGTTATCAGCAACACACTCTCCTGAGTGAGCCACGGGCCGGCCCAATGCATGTTATTCTTAATACTGCAAATACAAGTATACCAAGTCAATCTTTAGAAAAACCCTATAAAAAACAGTACTGTTATCATTTGATAGATAATAAAACTGAGGCAAAGAAAGATTAAGCAACTTGCCCAGCTAATTAGTGACAGAGTTGCAATTTGGACCTAGGCATTCTATCTCAGAGGCTATTCTCTTTACCTGGTGCTTTACTGCCATATATACTTCATGTCTATAGCACATATGCCACTTAAGCATACTACAGAAATAAAGAAGGCTTTACTCTGAAAGCCAGAAATCTGCCTATAGACAACAGGGAGGCTTTTAAAACCTGAGAGCAGCAGGTTTCAACTGAACTTGAAGCCCAGAGGTTCTCCAACCCTAATCAAATATTCCAGGCTTCAGAAGTCACATGTTTCTTATCTTCCTTACCACTGCTTTGTCCATAATTCTTTGAGGACTCCTGATGTGTCATGCCCACTCTCTAGAACCTTTCATGGAGAAGAAGCCTATTAGGGAAAACCATTAGAGGAAGCCCATTCTCTCCACTATGCTAATCAATGAAATGGAAGGGAGAAAAATACTGGTTCTTGAATTCCCCCATATCTTTGTAAAGTGAAAAATTAACCCCTTATTTGGTTAAACCAGTGTGTTCAGGTTTCTATTCACGTGCAGCTTTTATGCAATCCTAAATAATAAAGTTCATTATTAGCTTGATTCATAGGAACAAGTTCACTCAATTTTTGATGAAAAGGTGTTAAAAAGAAAAAACCCTCTACTATACTCAATCACTGTGTGTAGACTTTTTTTTTTTTTTTAAGAAAACCAATAAAACTTCCACTTGATTTTTTTTAAGAGGAATAAATGTTTTGCTAACATTATTATGAAGGTAAAATAAAACAAGAGACAGTTAAATGGAGTCTCCCACCATATCCGAGCCAGTATTTTTGGAGCTCAATACACTTTTACTTTAGGACAGAAAGTTCACATTAGTAATAGGGTGATTCATCTTTCCTTAATCAATGAACAATTAATCTTCATTAGTATACTCAGGTCAGTTTAAATGTGCGATGAGATGCTGGTTCTTAGCAAGGAAGCCTCAAACACAATGGAAGTCATTAAAATTACATTACATCTGGCATTCTTGATGAGGCAAAGCTGGCACCAAATCCACAGTAATAATAAGCACTGAGGCTCATGGCTGAGTCATTCAGGGAATGTGGACAAATATGTTAATTTAAGTATCATCACCTACTCCCAAGGCCAAAGTATAAACTGCCTACAATTCTGAGGACCTGAGGATGGTTCCCTAAGTGATCCTTAAACATGTCACATTTTTGCCTCACTCACCTTTGTTCATACTTCAGAGCCCACTCAGTTCTGATCACATGACCTTTAAGGTGCCTTGCTCAACTACTACCAGGCTGTAGAGATAATTCTATTAATCCAGTTATTTTGTCTCGCACTTGGCAACATCATTATATCATAATTAGCATTATCATCATCATTCTCATGTATGGAATGCTTAGCATGTATGAGGCTCCCTCATAGGAAATTTATGTTAATCATTTCAGCCATAAAGTTGATTATCTTATTTCCACTTTTCAGATATGAAAACTTAAGTTCAGGTTAGAAAACTTTTGCAAAATCACACAGAGGCAATATTAGGCCTCTCTGCCTCCAAAGTGACTCAACTATACCACACTGAATTTCTATCAGTTATAAATGATATTCTGTCTGTTGCATTTGCCTCTTGTCAACACACTATGCTGTTAGTTCTCTGAGGGCTGTGATCAGCCATATATTTCTAGGTATCCTTAGCTCCTGGTGCATGCTGAACACAGTAGGGTCTGATAAAGCTTTGCTGAATGCAGTGGATCTGACCCTAGCTCAATCCTACTAACTCTTGGTGTCTTGTATCAACTTACTTGATATAAGAATTATCTATAGACCCAGAAGTGATTTTTAAGACTGCATGGTTGGATTTGGTAGATAGCAAGCTTCATGGGATGTTTAGCCCTCTAATCATAAACATAAATATAAGAGAAGCCTGAGTAGGGCCTTAAAAAGACCAAGTTGACTCATCTGATATATGTCTGTATCAGTCTTTTGAAACAGTCTTTTTTTTTAAAGACTCCAATTTAATTAGAATTCCTTCTTCCATTGAGATAACATCTTCAATTGATTTAATCCTTTCTTGTACATTCCTTGCATCCTGAGAGGTAGTAATGGTTTTCATTTTACATTCTGGTCTTAAAGCATGATAAACAGCTAGTGTCAGTTTTACTTCCCTCGACCAGTGCCTGCAGCAAGGGGGTAGGGGAAGGTCAGGGGGCTGGCCCCCAGTCATCTGTAATTCTGCTCACCCTCACTCGCCCCTTCTCCTCTGTTGTTTCAATCCATCCTTTTACTTTCAGAGACTGAGTAAACTGTAGTTGGAATTCTAAGATCATTTCACATTTTATAGATTGTATTTTATTGAAGATATTTATGAAATATCAAGCGTCTTCTTAAAGTGTAACTCAGTAAATTTTTACTTTATATATCTTTAAATGCACCTCTGTTTTATTATGGAAAATGTTGGTTCTAAAATTTTCCTTCCTAATTATAATTATTATTGAAGATTCCAAGTATAAAAAAAATAAACCCAATAAAGCCAAGAAACAAAGATTGCAGATTTTTAACATAAATATAGCCAGCATTGTACTTCATAGAGTAACATAAATAATATAATTAGATGTCGATAAGTAACCCATATAAAAATCAACATTTTATGGATTTCTTGGAAGACTGAGTCTCCTGTTTGGGGATGCATTTGGCAGAGACAAGGCCAGGAAGAGTTAATGCCTGTAAATGACCCTTCAAATTTGATTTCCATTGTATCTAATATGGTTACCTAATTCAAAATGGTTCTAAACTTTTCCCATCTGAATCTATTTACAAGTGTGAATGTTTACAATGGGATAATTGTGGGATATTTTTCTACAGGCAGTCATTGCACCAGGAGGAATTTTGTTTTAACTTTGCATAAAAATGAACTATTTAAGCACTTCCATTTTTCTTATATATTGACTTTTAATCTAATTTGCCAGCAAAGAGCTAGAGATGGCACACAAAAGTGTATCATTCTATTAATTTGTTTACTTTAGGGAAAAAAAGAGACAAATACAGTGATATAGCCTCACTAACCTGCATGAAAACAAACCACCAAAATTCATATTTTTGCCTCTACAGTACTTACTTCTTAAATTAATCAAGTTGCTAAATATGTTTTAATATACATCTATGTATTTAATAGTTCTCTAATTTATGATATTATAATATTCTCTTACACATAAAACACAAATTAATGAGACAAATGATATATTGTTGATAAGTTAGTTTATATAAATAATTATGGTATTCACTTGTATATGAGAGAGCACAGTCTTTTGACTCAAACAATCTTAGGCCTAAATTTATAAGTGTATGAACTTAAGTAAGTCATTTAGTTTTCCTGAGTTTAAACATGTGTAAAATGAGGGCAATAATATCTACATCAAAAAATTATCTTGGGTGGCTACTAAGATTAGATGAGATACTGAGAGGTGGTGCAGGACAGTAAAGAGTATGAAGGTTGAGCCAGGCAACTTACCTCACCTCTTTGTTTCTTAGTCTCTTTATCTGTACAATGCAGATAATGATAGTTATAAGGTAGGCTGTTAATACGTAGAAAGTAGAGACTTCCAGGAAGATGGCAGACTACAGGTGCCCAGGCACGTTCCTCCCACAGAAGAATATCAAGAGGGTTCACTGCCACTGCCACCATAATCATCAGAACCATTGTCCAATCCCAGTACCATAACCCATTGCAGAGCAGCTCCCCACAGAACAGCAGTATTGCAGGTGGCCCATTGCTGCAGCCGTAGAAAGTAGAGACTTCCAGGAAGATGGCAGACTACAGGTGCCCAGGCACGTTCCTCCCACAGAAGAATATCAAGAGGGTCCACTGCCACTGCCACCATAATCATCAGAACCATTGTCCAATCCCAGTACCGTAACCCATTGCAGAGCAGCTCCCCACAGAACAGCAGTATTGCAGGTGGCCCATTGCTGCAGCCATTGACTCCACAGATGCAAGGGAGGTGGCTGCAACCACTGCCACCATTGCCACCACCTTGATTTAACCCCACTGTTGCCAAGGACACCACAGATGTGAGGTTGCAGCCACTGGGGCCACTGCTGCTGCCACAAGGTAACCCAAATGCTGCTAAAGACACCGGAGATATGAGGGAAGAAGTTGCAGCTGCTGGCCCCATTGCCAGCCCTGCAAGGTGACCCCACTGCCACCAAGGACACTGCAGATGTGAGGTAGGCAGTTGCTGCTGCCAGAACTGCTGCCATCTCCATGAGGTAACCCCACAGCAGCTGCAGACAGCACAGGCCTGAGGGAGGCAGTTGCAGTCACCAGTGCTGCTGCTACCCCCACAAGGTAAACCCACTGCCACCAAGGATGCCACATGCCAGAGAGGCAGATTCACCTGCCAACACCTCTACTGCTGCTATGAGGTAACCCTGCTGCCTGTGCAGACACTGTAGCTGCCAAGGCCTCCACTAAGGACACCACAGACAAGCAGATGGCTGCTGCAACCATCACTGCTGCATTGCCAACACCACTGGTGCTGCAGGCAGCCAAACTCATCATGCAAACAGACTGTTGCCACTGGATCCTCTGCCGTCACATGGGCAGCACACCAAAGCCACTGCCACAGATGCAGCTGTCACAAAGGCAAACTGCTATCACAATAGCAGCTTCAGCAGCCACTGCCACTATGCAAGTGAAACACTGACCACTCAACTACATTGACACAAGGAGAGTCACCAGCAGATTCCAGGGGAGAGAGTATTAGAAGCAACTGTTCTACCACATGACTAGACATCAACAGAGAGATACTAGAAATATGAAAAAAAACCAAGAAAATATGAGTCCACCAAAGGAATATAATAACTCTCAAGCACCAGACCCCATAGAGTGAGAAACCCTTGAAATGGCTGAAAAGGAATTCTGAGTAAAAATTATAAGGAGACTCAGTGAGTTAGAAGACATAGATAGACAACACAATGTACTGAGCAAAACCATCCAGGATATGAAAGAGGAAATCTTCAAAGAAATTAATACTTTGAAAAAGAATGCAGCAGAACTCATGGAACTGAAGGAGTCATTAAACTAAATAAAACACACACACACACACACACACACACACACACACACACAATTGAGAGCTTAAGAAGCAGGCTAGAGAAAGCAGAGAAATGAATTTCTGATCTTGAAAACAGTCTTTTCTAAATTATTCAGGCAGACAAAAAGAAAAGAAAGAATTTTTAAAAATGAAGAAAATCTAAGAGAGATAGCAGACAACCTTAAGTGCACAAATATTGTAATCATAGAAGCTCCTGATGGAGATGAGAAATGAAAAGACATTAAGAACATATTCAATGAAATAAGAGTGGAAAAATTCTCAGACATAAGGAGAGACACAGACCTTCACATCCAGGTGGCTCAAAGATCCCCAAACAGATTCAATCCAAAAGGTCCTCTCCAAGAGGACCTTTGACACTATAGTCAAACTGACAAAACTTAAAGACAAGGAGAGAATCCTAAAAACGGCAAGAGAAAAGCATCATGTCACCTATAATGAAATCCCCATCAGACTAATAGTAGATTTCTCAACAGAAATTCTACAGGCCAGGAGGGAATGGGATGATATATACAAAATACAAAAAGGAAAAAACGGTCAGCCAAGAATACTGTACCCAGAATATGCAAGGAACTAAACAACTTAATAGTAAAGAAACCCAAGTAATCCAATCAAAATATGGGCAAAGCAACTGAATAGGCATGTCTCAAAGCAAGATATACAAATGAGCAATAGATACATGAAAAAAATCACTAAGCATTGGGGAAATGCAAATCAAAACCACATTGATATGCCATCTCATCCCAGTTATACTGGCCATTTTCAAAAAGATGGACAATAACAATTTCTGGTTCAGATGTAGAGAAAGGGGAACACTCTTATATTGCTGGTGGGACTATGCAGCCATTATGGAAAACAGTATGGAGTTTCCTCAAACAACTATAGATAGAATTGCCTTATGATCCAGCAGTTCTTCTTCTGGGTGTATGTACAAATGAATAGAAATCATCACGTTGAAGGGATACCTTGTAGTTGTTAAATCTAGTCTTCTATTAAGTATCTGTTAAGTCAGCTTAGTTGCTGGTGTTATTCAAATCTATATTCTCAATAATTTTTTTCTACTTTTTCTATCAATTACTGAAAAAAGTTTTTAAAATTTCCAACTATTACTGTGAATTTGTCTATTTCTCCTTTATGTTCCATTAATTTTCACTTCACACATTTGGAGGATCTATTATTTGATGCATATATACTTATCATTGTTACATCTTCCTGGTAAATTGCACCCTGTCTTATATGAAATGCCCATCTTCTCTCATAATTCTCCTTATTTCTGGCAATCCCTATTCCTTAAAAGACTATTTAACCTCATATTGATATAACAACACCAAGTTTCTCATACTTAATCTATGCATAATACATTTTTCATAAATAACTTTTAACTTCTCATGTCTTTATGTTAAGGTATATCTCTTTAAATATAGTTGACTTGTTTTTATCTAGTCAGAAAGTCTCTTTATTTTTATAGGATTATTTAATGTATTTTCATTAATATAGTCATGATATAATTGAATTTAAATATAGCATCTTGCTGTTTGTTCTCTATTCATCCCATCTGCTTTTCGTTCCTCTTCTCTTTTCCTTACTTCTTTGGTGTTGTGTCAGTCTAATATTTTTCAGTATTCTATTCCATTTCCTTATAGACATTTCTATATACCTGTGTATATTACTGTATTAGTCTGTTTCTGTTGCTTATAACAAACTACCTGGAACTGGGTGATATATAAGAAAATTAAATTTATTGCTTACAGTTTAGGAGGCTAGGAAGTCCAAAGTCCAGAGAACACATCTGGTGAAGGTCTTCCATAGCAGTAATGGAGGGGTCTCACATGGTAGAAACGGCAGAGCAGAGAGAGAGAGAGACTCTTACGTGCTCTCCTTTTAAAGCTTCCAGAACCATACTCGTGACTACCATTAAACCATCAGCTTAATCACCTCTTCAAGGTCCCACCTTTCGATTATCGTAATAGGATTTCCAACCTTCTTAACAGTCCCAGTGGGGATCCAGCCACCAACACATTAAACTTTGGGGAAACACAAATCAATCCACTACAATGACTTTATCAGTACTACTAGTCTAGTGGTCAAAATATACATCCTTAACTTTACACATTCTCCTTAGAATTAATCTTGTATCATTTCACATAAAATAGAGGAACTGATGGATTTTGGATGTGACTGGTGCCATTGTGCACACAATAAGCACAAAACAGCCTCTGGCCTTGTCTTCCACTCCAGCACCAAACCCCTCTTCCCTCCTTCCCTTTATGAGCCTTGTGACTTAAACAAAAACCCTTTTGCTTCTGCACCCTAGTTGCATAGCTTTGGCATTAGCATAATGCCCCTCCTTGATGATATCAGCCAGCCCTTGGTGCCCTATATAAGCTCTCGCACCCCCACATCTGGCACTGTCCTCTGTTTTGAGGGCAGCCTTTTGCTTCTGCACCCTAGTTGCATAGCTTTGGCATTAGCATAATGCCCCTCCTTGATGATATCAGCCAGCCTTTGGTGCCCTATATAAGCTCTCGCACCCCCACATCTGGCACTGTCCTCTGTTTTGAGGGCAGCCCTGGGCTACCCTCCACTCTGAGCGCAGCCCAGCAGATTCTTTTCCTTTAATAAAGCTTGATCAGTACCCCACATCTCTGCTCACTTTCTTTCAGGAACCTTATAAAATTATAATTATCTAATGTCCATGTATCTATCCCTCATCACTAGTGTTCTTGTTGCTTACATTTTACTTCCAAATATCTTTTAACTTTATAATGAAAGGTTATTATTTTTGCATTAAACAGTGCATAGTCATTAAAAATTTAAGAGAATAAAAAAATTAATCTTTTATATTTAACCACATATTTAACATTTTTAGTTTTTCATTCCTTCCTGTAGATTTGATTTTTCATTTAGTATCATTTCTGAAGAACTTTCTGTAGCATATCTTATAGTTAACATTCTGCTGACCAAGAATTCTATCAGATTTTTTTGATACAAAATGCCTATTACTTGACTTCATTTTTGAAGAATATTTTCCGGATATAGAACTTTGGCTAGAGCATTTTATTTTCTTTTGGCACATTAAAAGTATATGTGTATTTTCCTTTCCCCGTATGTAATGTTTCTTTTTTTCTGACTGCTTTTAAGATAGCTTTTTATTTCTTACCTTTTTAACTATGATATGCCTACATTTTCTTTGTATATATTTTTCTTGGCCTTCACTTACCTTCTTAAACCTGTAGTCTGATTATTTTTACCAAATCATGAAATTCTTAGAAATTATTTTTTAAAATATTTTTCCCTATTTTCTCTCTCCTTTCATAGAACTTCAATTGCAAATAACTTACACACCACTTAATGTTGTTCCACAAGTCACCACACCTCTATTTATTTATTTTTCAATCTATTTTTACTTTGTTCTTCATATTTGATAATTACAAAATATCCCTCTTCAGGTTTGCTGACTATTTTTTCTGAAATATTAAATCAACTGGTAATGTGAATTTCTCCTTTCAGATATCATCCTTTTGAGTTCCAGAATTTCCATGTGGTTACTTTTTATAGATTGCCTTTTGCTGATAAGGTTTCCCATCTGTTCACTCATTTTGTCTTCTTTTTCTTTAAATCATTGAACATACTTATTATGGTTGCTTTACAGGCAATAACATCTGATAATTCCAATGTCTGGATCAGCTCAGTCTCTTTTTCTATTCATTAGTTTTTGTTATGTGATCATGAGTCATGTTTTCCTGTTTCTTTGCACATCTAATTTTTAAATTTAAGTTGTAGAGAGTATGGATTATGTTTTCTGCTGCATTTTTTTTAATTAAGGCAATTACTGGAAGATCCTCATTATCTTGTCAAACTTTTTACACTTAGTGAGAACTGTTCTGTTTTAGTTTTTCCTTAGTCCAAGGATATGGCTCTTTCAGTAGGGCCCACTGCTTAGGCATCGTCTCTCTCATGCCTCCATTCAATGTTTGAAGTGTTCAGCAAGGCATTTACACTTTCGGTGAGTCAGAAATCCACCATCTTTTAGCCCTATATGACCTCCAATAGCATTGATCACCTCTCAGCCCCAGAGTAGACCATCTCCTCTAGAACTTAGAGAGCCTAACCCTATCTGTACACAACCCAGTGCTTGGGAAACAACTCAAAGTGATTTCCCAAGCTGACCTATGGGCCCTCCCTTTATACAGCTCTCTCCTCTCTAATAGCTTTCCCTTTAAAATCTAGTCACTTCAGCATTTCTCTGCCTTTTTAGCAGCTAGAGTGCTACTGAGCTTGGACTCTACCTCCCACCATTGGAGAAGTTCCCCTTAGCAGAAAAGTGAGATGAATGCAGAGTTTATCTTATGCATTTATCTTTTTTTAAGGATCACAGATTTGTGTAGCCTGTTGTCAGATGCTTAAAATTATTTCATATATTTTTGCCCAGGCCTATTGTTCTTTAGGAGGAGCTGGTATGTCTAACACCATTTACTTTATCATGTCCAGAAGCAGAAGTTCCCGTTTTATGGGAAAAGTTATTCAATTACATTTGCCTTTCATGTATATTACCCTGACACCCTTGAAGAGGATGAATGTGAAAAAGCAGGGAGACCTTTTAGAAGAATGCTTCAGTAGTCCAGATGTCAAATGATGAGGATTGTGGTAATAAGTATTGAGAAGAAGAGACAGATTTGAGAAACAATCGGGATGTAAAACCAGCAAGAGATTGAGAAAAGAGAAAGTATAGATATGCAAAATGAAACATGGTGAGATATTACATATTATGGGGATAGCTCTTCAATCAAAGTGTTTCCCAAGGCACTGTCTTTTAAATAATACAAAATACTTCCTTTGGTTTAGATGTGGCATAACCAAACTTACTAACAAATGGTCTGCATAATTCAGTTCAAACAAGTTGCATGTACTCATAGGCCTCTTCTGAGCTGGCATCCCGGGATTCAGGGTGACAGCATGACAAGCTCAGATGGTAGAGTTTGGCTTTTCTTTCAAAAAGCTGATTGAAGTTTTTGTGAATATTTAAAATAATTAATACATGGAGTGAATGTCCCTCCTAAAACTCATTGAAACGTGATCCCCATTGTAACAGTGTTGAGGGGGGAAATCTGATTATGGTATTTCTAAGGTGGGGCCTTAAAGCAGTGATTGCATCATGAAGACTATGTCCTCATGACTGGATTAATCTATTCATGGAGTAATGGGTTGATTGTTTAGTGGATTGTAATGGGCATGGACTAGTGGCTTTATAAGGAGAGCACAGGAAAGCTCTCTTGCCCATGTCATTCTCACCATGTGATTGGCTGTGGGACTCTGTAGAGAGTTTCCACCAAGAAGAAGGCCCTCGCCTGATGTGTTTCCTGGACCTTGGACTTCCCTTAACTGTGCAAAATGCTTTATTTACATTATTTTATTTAATTAGTATAATAATTTGTGAAATGGGCACAATTATTATGTCCCTTTTAAAGGAGAAAAAACAGCATAGTAAGGAATTGGCAGACCTGGCATTATTTTATTTAATTAGTATAATAATTTGTGAAATGGACACAATTATTATGTCCCTTTTAAAGGAGAAAAAACAGCATAGTAAGGAATTGGCAGACCTGGAATTCAAACTCTGGTCATTTTGACTCCTAAAGTAACTCCACAGCATCTCATCTAACCACTGTGCTAGAAAACAGAGATTTGGTCAGAAGAGAACACGGGTAGTAACCCAAACTGAGTCTGAATCAAAAGCTGGGTAATTTACTCATTAAAATGTCAGGCAGCATAAAACCTGAGCTAGGTGGATGCAACGAGTCAACATGCGCAAGTCTGAGATTAAAGGCATCAGATTTGGCACATAAATGCTAGGGCAAGGAAGGTAGACACGTTCGACCACACAGCCATTTTCTATCTTTTTCTTGCTAGCAGAGTCCAAGTTTTGTATGGGTGTTCCAGCCAGCAGTCAAGTGTTTGGGGAAGGTACCTTCCTCAATTACAAAGAATAAATTTTGAATAGCCTAAACGAGTCATGGTGTTCCACAGTAGTATTCCACTGTGTATATATACCACATTTTCTTTATCCATTCATCTGTTGGGGGACACTTAGGTTGATTCCATATCTTGTCTATTGTAAATAGTGCTTTAATAAACATGGGAGTGCAGGTATCTCTTTGTTATACTGATTTCCTTTCCTTTGGATAAATACCCAGTAGTGGTATTGCTGAATCATATGGTAATTCTATTTTCAGTTTTTGAGTAATGTCCATACTGTTTTCCATGATGGTTATACTAGTTTACACTACCACGCACAGTGAATAAGAGTTTCCTTTTCTCTGCATCCTCATCAGCATTTGGTTTTTTTGCTATTGACTTGTTTGAGTTCCTTATATATTCCAAATATTAATCTCTTGTCAGATGGATAGTTTGCAAATATTTCCTCCCATTCTGAAGGTTGCCTTTTTACTCTGTTGTTTTCTTTGCCGTGCAGAAACTTTTTAGTTTGTTGTAGTTCCATTTATCTATTTTTCTTTTGTTGCCTATGCTTTAGAATTCTTTATAAAATTTTTGCCCAGACCAATGTCTCAAAGCATTTCACCTATGTTTCCTTCAAGTAGTTTTATAGTTTCAGGTCTTACATTTAAGTTGTCAGTCCATTTTGAGTTGATTTTTGTACATGGTGAGAGATAGGGGTCTAGTTTTATTCTTCTGCATGTGGATAACCAGTTTGCTTCAGAGTGAGGGTGGGAGTACAAGGAAATCTTTCCTTCATGATAAAAAGTGACATATGAAGAAAATGCCCCATTACTCTGCCTGTGATGAGGCGGCATGAGTATGTGATGCCCAAAAATGTAACAGCCATCCTAGACCATGGATCGATGAGCCAACATGCCAACGTGGCAGAGCAGAAAGGATGGATAGACTCTAGGGCTTGATGACTTCTTTGAGGCATGCAGCTAATAAACCTTGCACTTACTTTTCATGCCATAGTACATTTCTTCATTATTTAAACTACTGTTAGTTAAACATTCTGTTACTTGATACTGAAAGCATCCTAACTGATAAGGCAAGTCTCTTGTTGGGTTAGATCGGAAGTTGACAAACCTTCTCTTGAAAATGGTCAGATAATAAATATCTCCTGCTTTGCATGCCATGTGATTTCTGTCACAGATACTCAACTCTACCATTATAGCATGAAACCTGACATAAACATAATTTAAGTGAATGTGTGTGGCTGTGTTCCAATAAAACTTTATTTACAAAAACATGTGCTTAGATTGGCCCATGGGCAAAAGTTGGACAGCCCTGACTTAGATGAATTCGTATGAACCTTGGTCAGTTGAGACACAGTCTCTTTGGTCAGCCCTAAGCTGGATGAATTTGGAGGTATACCAAATAGTCTCTGTCACAGTACTTTTATTCAGCCAACCGACCCGTGAATGTTGCGGTGCATTAAGGACGATTGCCATTCCAGATATTCACTCTGACAACAAGGTTCAGACTTCTACTTATTACTTCCCATTTAACAAGTGCGAAGTTGTCTACATATTATTTGAAACAGTCATAGAACAATTGCCTTTCCTATATTTTTTCCAAGAGATTGGAGAGTAATCTGACACACAAGGGATGTTAAATATTTCCTGTATGTATAAATAATAAATAGATAGATAACTAAACAAACTGATCAATGAACAAAAAGTGAGCAGGGATTGAACTAATGAAGATCTAAGGATAAAGTTCTGTGACTAAGCAAAAGAAAAAGAAATTTGGGGGGAAGGAAAAACAGAATATACTAAAGAGGAAAGCAGAATAATGACTCCCCAAATATGTTCCTTTCCTAATTTTCAGAATCCATGAATTTGTTCTCTTAAATGGCAAAGAGGACTTTGCAGAAGTGATTAAGACTATAGACTCTGAAATAGGGAGATTATCATAGATTATTCAGGTGGGTCCAGCCTAATCAAATGAGTTCTTAAACATAGAATCCGTGGCATGGACTAGTTGCTAACTTTCACTGCTCAGACTGAACACCCTCCAAGGTCACATTTAAGCTGTGGTTTCTTCTCAAGAGTTTGTCTAATGATAGATAAAAGGTAAATTCATAATGTTACCAAATATTAACCAATAAGACTCCAGCTTTTAGGGGACCCCCAGGCTTTACTTATCTATTTCAATATTAATTTCCAGACTACTCCCTAAGATGCAGAAACAGCAATTTGACACTGTTCAAGTATTAGAAATAGTCATCTTAAGGAAGAGAATACACCTGGCTTTCCCAGGAAAGATGGTTTTTGGCATTTGCTAGTTTTCTGGGCTAAAATTTGGTTTCCAATTGGGGGGTTCTGGGGAGGCCTAGACAATAGATCCTAGAATGGTATAGTATAGTTTCTCCAGTTTGCAGGTTCTCATGGATTCGTCAGGGAAAGTGCTAGAAACTCCCTTCCTGTGGACTAACATAGAAGTCAACTAAATGGAAAAGGGGACCTTTTCTTACAGACTACACAACCCAATTCCAGAAAGAAGATGGAGTTTCAGTGTACATGAGGGTTTACATAAGATTAAAGAAAACAGGGATAGTATTAAACTAGATTCTACTTATTTGCTGGACCTGACAAATTGCTGTAAAGTTCAACTTCTGTGGCTCAGGATACCTTTTGATGGACTAAACAAACAAAAGTAAATTGTGTTCTACATACCAAAAGCTTAATACAAACTGTCATTAAAAGGATTCAAGCTGCTGTAATAATACAAAAAAAACTATACTTGCAGTCATGTAATGCTTAGCTGCCTAAATCCTAATTTTAAAAAACTAACTAAATAAAAATAATTAACAGCAACATCAGCTACATGCTACAAAATGAACATTCTAGTCACTTCACAAATGTTAACACATGTAAATAGGCAGTGATTTTTTTTTTTTTTTTTTTTGTCCTTTTTGAGACTGGCTTTACCGCGCTCAGCCAGTGAGCGCTGTGAGTGCACCAGTCATCCCTATATAGGATCTGAACCCGCAGCGGGAGCGCAGTGCGCCATGGGCTCGGCCCAATAGGCAGTGATTTTGACTCACCCAAAGGACAGCTGCAAAGGAGCATGTGTGCGTATATCTCAAAGAGTGAATTTCACAGTGGGAGCGCAGTGCGCCATGGGCTCGGCCCAATAGGCAGTGATTTTGATTCACCCAAAGGACAGCTGCAAAGGAGCATGTGTGCGTATATCTCAAAGAGTGAATTTCACA
>NW_007727188.1:634774-641879 GCF_000696425.1 Galeopterus variegatus
TGATTTTGATTCACCCAAAGGACAGCTGCAAAGGAGCATGTGTGCGTATATCTCAAAGAGTGAATTTCACAGTTCAATGAACTTTCCTACCTCAGTTTTCCTAGCAGTGAAAATTCAGGTTCAAATCATATAGAATTTTACAGAATGCCTGTACTGTTTTGGAAGCGTGTATGATTAAGCTGTATTATATTTGTGTTGAATTTATAAAACTCTCTCCAAATGTTATCTTCCCATTGCAATTGGTTAATCCTATATTGCCCTCTACAATTAGAAGTGGTTATAATTGCTAGCACAATCAAATTTAACCATGTTTTGCAAAACTAATCTATGCTCTTATGTAAGACCAACCTTGAATATAAGATCATCCTTTAAATTTCTAATGAGAATGTCTCAGAATCACTTTTGGCCAAGTTGAATACATATATAAAGTTTTTAGGAATGTAGAAAAAACTTGTCAAATGTCTACTTACAGTATTTCATTGATTAATTCACTTATACTTTTATATTAAAACTGCCTGTATTAAATATGTTCCTAGAGAATATTGCTTTATCCACTCACTTATTTTAGAAAATAATTCTACTCAAACTTTTCACATGTGTCTTTAACATCAGTATATTGGTTCTCTACGTGCTCTCTCCACTTACATATGTCTAAGTCATTTGGGACACATCCCTATTTCAATCCACATTCCTAGAGAATATTGCTTTATCCACTCACTTATTTTAGAAAATAATTCTACTCAAACTTTTCACATGTGTCTTTAACATCAGTATATTGGTTCTCTATGTGCTCTCTCCACTTACATATGTCTAAGTCATTTGGGACACATCCCTATTTCAATCCACATTTAATGCTGATACCTGCCATCGTATTCAAAGCACCTAGTCACACAACATTGCAGCCAGTTGTTTTTTTCTGTAGGTGCTTAATGCTGATACCTGCCATTGTATTCAAAGCACCTAGTCACACAACATTGCAGCCAGTTGTTTTTTTCTGTAGGTGCATACTCTGGATTTCTACAACTGAAGTGCTATGTTTATTTAATGTCATCAAACGCTTGCAATTTTAAGGTCATGTTTCATAAAATTATTATTAAATGTGTGTTAAATTTCTTTGTCCCCTTTTGGAACAACTGATTGAGGCAATTGTAGGCTAGAGTGTCTTCCACAAATAACCATTTGTGCTCAAAATAACATAACTGACAAAATACGACAAGGTATTGATTATAAGGCATCTCTGTATGTGCATGTGGATGTATTAAAAAACTCACCCTTCTCTGTGTTTACAGAGACAGTAACATCATCAGTTTTTCAAAACTAAGTTATAGTTCTTTAGTATATTCAGTTTTTCTTACATCCCACTTATTGGTATGGCATAAATAGCAAACCAGAATTTTTGTCAGGGACTAAATGCACTGCACATTCAGGTGAATAAAAAAATACAGTTTCAGCTCTAGGTTCAGCTTGTTAACAAGTGCAGAGGACTATTGAAAACCATAGATAATCCTGAAACCTCATTTCAGCCATTAGTTTCAATCTTGTCCCCTGCTCCTTCTTTTACCAGAATTGCTGACAAGGAGTAAAGTGGGGCTGACTAGGATTTCCTGTCCTGCACAGGTCTGGTGGAGGTGCTAACGAACAGCAGAATGGTCATGAAACAGCAGGCCCAGAGTGGAGAGGCGAGGGAGTCGGGTAATCCTCCCACTGAATGATAAACCACTCACAATGCCACTTAATCTCCACTCTGTCACCTACCCAGAGGCAGCAGTCCTATCCTTCTACTTGTAAATACTGGATAATTAGAAAGACTTGGCATAGATGATGGCATTCAGCTATTTTGTACTCAATTATGATTACTTGCCTTAAAAGATTTAATTTAACATGAGTCTTTTAGAACATATAGCAAAGCACATATCAATTGTTCATTCACATTACCAATTAATAGCACAGAGGAATTATCTGATAACGAAAGACATTTTATTCCTGCTAAAATCATCTGTTGGTTTAACCAAGCTGGCACAGATTTAATATCTTACCGAGATTGCCTTACGCTTGTTAGAAAGATATGCTACATCCAAGCTGTGTTTATTAAATATATACAGAACCTATATTACCAGGATTTATAACAGACATCAACAGATAAAAATTAAATACTGTAACATATTCATTCATATTATAGTGTTTCAACAAAATTCAGCATAATTGTGAAAGTTATTAAGTAACTGAGGAATTATCGATGGAATACAGAGTTTGACTTCTCTTATTTCAGAATAAACCGAAGCTCCACAAAATTCCATTCATTTCCCAGTTAAACTATTCTTAACTCTAAATTTAAGTTTCTTCCAACAGAGTATTCAAATCTTCACAAACCCTCTTATGCACTGAAAATGTTTTCTTTCCATGGCCATAGGCCTGTTGAGAATAAGGATAATGCCAGGACTGTATAACCCCCAAAACAACATCACTCGGTGAGCTCATGGAAAATCAAAAGTGAAACTGATTAGAAACAGGCAAAGTATAAAAGAAACCAACCAATTTAGTTTCATTACTCAAGCTGAATGAAATGTGAAACACAAACAATGAAAGAAGGTACAGTCCTTTGTATTTTAGCAATTCTTAAATTTTTAATGATTCTGGGTTTTGTGGTAGCTTGGGAGAAATGTTTTATTGTAAGATTTATCTTGACAAGAAGGCCTGTAACAACGGGACCGCTTACAATTGTCCAATTACAATTTTTACATTTGGTAAGTTTGCATTATGTAAAAAGCACACAATGGAACATAGACCATTATCTCTTTTCTTTCCTGTAATCAAATTACTGAATGTTGCATGGCACGAAAATTGCCCCTCCCAACCCCTGAAAAAGCCCAAAGCTCCTGAATATCATCCAACATTGTTAAGTCCATGTGGGGAAACAGGTATCCTGGGGAATTCTTACTTAAGAGGAAATACACGGATCGCAACCCATATGTCTTCACTTCTATTATCTTTAACTTTGCCCAACTACTTTTAGCTACATAATTACTTGCTTTTATTGTCACTCCCCTTCAGATTGTACACTGCATAGGTTTAAGGATGATGTCTGGTTCTAGTTTTTTTTATTATATGTCCAAATGCCTAGACCTATTGATTAAAATAAGACAGAAAACTACACTGGTTGTCGCTGAACTAGTTGTGATTTATCTAAATAATTGCATCAGTTCCTCGTGTCTCTTGCCATTACAGAATGAGCTAGTGGGGTGACTCTCAGCACCTGATCTCCAACAATGATATCACTTGCAAAATTCCACTTAGGCTCTGGTATTTCCTCCTCTTCATCATGCGCCCCTGGATTCACAGTTTCTAGACTGAATCAAGAGCTTTCCAGCCTGAAAGTGGGACCTGACGTGAGGTAGGCTATATGTAAATCATGTAAGTCATGCAAAAGAGCCAGCTTTCAAGGGCGGAGTTGGCTTCTGAGGTAGTTGCCCTCTTAAAGTAGTCCTTGAGTATTGCTGCACCTCTGCCACCAGTTCTCTACCAATAACCTCTACATTACCATATGAAAAGTCATTGTGGTGTAAATCGATTTCACGATCTCATCACACAGATGTGTCATTTAAGTCAGGAAGAAATCTATAGGACTTTCTTCATAAGTCTAAAGACCAGCCTTAACATCCACAACTCGAGAGTCTCAAGCCACTGTTCAAATCAGAGGACATTGCTGGAAAATCTTAGTCACTGCCGTTACTTCTGCCTACAGATACCCTCTACCTCAAAGAACCCACAGAATTTCATGGAGTTGCCAAGGATCCAGTGACAATCAATTACAGAGGTTATTTTGATCTGTCAGCAAACAGAAAATTCCACTTAACAGGGGGTTTTGATTGTGAAGCATGGTGCATTCCTGACAATTTCCAGAATATTGTGGGCACAGAGTAGAGTATTCAACCATGACTTCTACTCCTTTGTACCCCCCAGAACCTACTGCAAGGCCAGCCAAAATTCTGGTGATGAATAAGATTCTAAGAAAGAAAAAAAAAGTAGAAATAGAAAGTCTTTGGAAATTGCAACTAAATCTTTTCCTAGTTTTATGACTAAATTTGCATATTTTTATCAGACAGATGTGAATAACCTAACAAACATATATTATGGTTTTAAAAGATGTCTTGCATGTCATCTTAAAACTCACAGAGTTCAAGGCTTACTGACATAAAGCTGTTGTCTGAAAAAGAAAAATTAGATGATATAGATAAAAAAACATTTAAAAACCATTTTGTTACCCTTTGAAACTGTCTCATATCCTCTTTAAAAATATTAAATGATACTCGAAGCCAGGGATTTTTGCTCTAACTGCTACTCTATAGGCCTATTCGTGTTAAATAGCATGCTTTAAGGATGATGTAACAATTGTATTTTAACTCCACTTAACAGGGTCAGTCTCAGACTGGAAACTGTTTTTCCCCTGGGGAAGGAGGCTCCAACATGCTTCTCACTTTGTACAGACTTCATTGTAATCTACTTCAAGGAGCCACATCGTCTGGCAAAAGTTGAAGGAGATGTCTGTGTCTGGCTTTATTATCACCGTACCTCCGGTAAGAGTGTTAAGAAAGTAGACTCCCTGAAATTTGGGTTGTGGTTATACTTGGGTCACTGCCTGCTGATAAAACGGCATCGCTGTTTGTTTCCTTCTTCTAACCTGGGAGACTGTCATCTAAGAAGGTTCTGGGGGATGGGTGGGGGGTGGGAGAAAATACATGCATGGAGGAAAGTTTCTACATAAAGCCAATTCCAGACATATTGCACTGAATATCAAATGACAGAGTGTATAACACTCTGTAAGGTCCCCAGCTTCCAATCAGTTGGCATAAAGGGTAACAAGTTAGCACAAGTCAGACCAAAGCATATTGTAAGATAAAGGTAGTAGTTTTTGGAGATAAGAAATAGAATGTATATACATTCTTAGACTTAATTTTAATGGAAAAAGGGGAGAGGAAAAAAATACATTGACATAAACTGGAATAATAATTTCAAATTTGAGGGACATATATTTGCCAATTTGTCAAGACATTTGAAGAAATATCCAAGTATCTACTGAATAAAACATTCATAAATTTAAAAAAGGGGGTTTCCTTATTATTCATTCAAAGGAATGGTTTGAGTCTGCAAGGGCTGCCATAACAATATACCACACACTGGATGGCTTAAACAAAAGACATTAACTTTCTCACTGTTCTGCAGGCTAGAAGTTCAAGTTAAGATGTTGGCAGGTTTGGTTTCTTCTAAGGCTTCTTTTCTTTGCTTGAAAATGGCAGCCTTCCCACTGTGTCCTCAGGTGGCCTTTTCTCTGTGTCCCTGATGTCTCTTCCTCTTTTTATAAGGACCCCAGTCATATTGGATTAGGACTGCATCCTAAGGGCTTCATTTTAACATAATCACCTCTTTAAAGACGTTATCTCCAAATACAGCTTCATTGTGAGCTACTGGAAGATGGACCGTCAACATATGAATTTTGAGTGGGACAAATTCAATCCAAAACACTAATGTTTAAGATGAAGTAGAAATTCCAACTTTAAACTAAGATCCTCTGCCATAGTTACCTAGGAAACTAAATGGATCCGTTTTTAACACTCATTAAGCAAAGATTTATTAAGCACCTACTATTCAAAACGCATGACTTTGAGGTTCTAGGCTGTATCTGAAGTGAGTAACAAATAGTCCCTGTCATCTAGGTGTTTATTGTAGCTAGGAGATACCTATCACAACATGGATATTCTATGATTAGCTCAATGGGCCTCTCCAGGTCATAAGTGATGCTCATATATTAGGAAGAAAGAAAAGCTTTTCCAAGTAAGAACTTTGTACTTTGTAATTAACAAAGGAAAAATGCTTTTAGGAAACTGCCCTATTTCACCATTTTGCCAAGAGTTAGACATTCATTCATTCATTTTCTTGTCCAATATTTACCAAGTAAGAACTTTGTACTTTGTAATTAACAAAGGAAAAATGCTTTTAGGAAACTGGCCTATTTCACCATTTTGCCAAGAGTTAGACATTCATTCATTCATTTTCTTGTCCAATATTTAGCGCGTGGTTACTATTTTACAGGTACTGGACTTTTTAATGATGCCAATGCCATATGTAATAATTGGATAAAATTAAACTAGTTGTAAAACAGGTATATCAACAGTCACTGTTTTTTTTCAAGTCCTGTTAATTTTGGTGCACATGTGGTAATTTTCCAATCTTTAATGTATGTTTATATTCCAAAACTTTCTACTTTTATATTTGTAATTCCTGTTACAAAGGTGAAGCCAATACACTCGTGCTTGATTCTAATTATTTCGATGAGAAGTGTTATTTCTCAACATTTTTTCAATAGACTATTTTTCAGAGCAGTTTTAGATTCACAGCGAAATTGAGCAAAATGTACAGAGATTTCCCATCTAACCCCTGCCCTACATATGCACAGCCTCCCCCACTATCAAATCCCCACACCAGAGTGGCATATTTGCTACAATGTGTAAACCTACATTGACACATCATTATCAGGCAAAGCCCATACTTTACATTATTAGAGTTCACTCATGATGTTGTCTACTCTATGTGTTTTGACAAATGTATAATGACATGTATTCACCATTAGAGTGTCATACAAAATAATTTCACCGCCCTGAAAATCCTCTTTGCTCTACCTATTCATCATTCCTCCATTCCTCTCAACCCTTAGCAACCCCTGATCATTTTACTGTCTCTGTAGTTTTGCCTTTTCCAGAATGTCATATGGTTGGAATCATGCAATATGTAGTCTTTTCAAATTGGCTTCTTTCACTCAGTAATATGCATGTAACTCTCCTCCATGTCTTTTCATGGCTTGATAGCTCATTTCTTTCTTTCTTTATTATTAAGGTGACAGATAACATCGAATGTTTTTTATCTTGTACAACATGATGTTTTGAAGAACATACACAGCTCACTTTTTTAGCACTGAATAATATTCCATTGTCTGGATGTACTGCAGTTTATTTATTCACCTACTGAAGGACATCTTGGTTGCTTCCAAGTTTTGACAGTTATGAATAAAACTACTATAAACATTTGTGTGCGGTTTTTGCATGGACGTAGG
>NW_007727188.1:642302-650739 GCF_000696425.1 Galeopterus variegatus
TTTTATTTTGTTTTTTGGAGTTCTTATAATTTTCCTCATATACAAGAGTACTTCAAAAAGTTCATGAAAAAATAGAATTAAAAAATGATGCAAATCTTTCCCTGAACTTTTGAAGTGCCCTCTTAAATCGTATACATATTTTGTTAGATTTATACCTAAACATTTCATTTCTAGGTGTGCTAAAGTAAATGGTATTGTGTTTTTAATTTCAAGTTCTACTTGTTCATTGCCAGTATATGGGAAAGTGATTGACTTTTGTGTATTAAACTTGTACTCTGAAACCTTGCTACAATTGCTTATTAGTTCCAGGTATTTTTTTTTTTTTTTTTTTTTTTGGACCGGAAAGGGGATCACAACCCTTGGTGCGGTGTCGCCCGCACCGTGCTCAGCCAGTGAGCGCACCAGCCAGTCCTATATAGGATCTGAACTCATGGCGGGAGCGTCGCTGCGCTCCCAGCACCACACTCTCCCGAGTGCGCCATGGGGCCGGCCCTAGTTCCAGGTATTTTTAATTGATTTTTTCAAATTGTCTGCATAGACAACATGTCATCTGCAAACAAGGACAGTTGTATTCTTCCTTCCCAATCTGTATACCTTATATTTCTTTTTCTTCTATTATTGCATTAGCTAGAACTTCCAGTACAATATGAAAAGGAGTGATGAGAGGCAAGAGGACATTGTTGCCTAATACCTGTTCTTAGTGGGAAAGCTTCTAGTTTCTCATTATTAAGTATAGTGTTAGCAGGTTGTTTGTTTGTTTGTTGTAGAAGTTTTTTATCAAAAAAACATGTAGAATGGTTGTTGAAATTTGTTCAAATGCATTTTCTTTCTTTTTCTTTTTTCTTTTTTGCATCAATTGATATGATCACGTTTTTTTTTTTTTTAGCTTGTTGATGTGATGTATTACATTAAGTGATTGTAAATGCTGAACCAAACTTGCATCCCTGGGATAAATCCCATCTGGTCATGATATATAATTCTTTTTATATATTGTTGGATTTAACTTGCTAATATTTTGTGGAAGATTTTTGCATTTACGTTTATAGTTTTGTAGTCTGTAGTTTTGTTTTGCTTGTTTTTCTTCTGATATCTTTGTCTGGTTTTCCTATTAAGATAAGGCTGAGCGAGGCGCGGGGGCAGCACCGAGGGTTGCGATCCCGTTGCCGGTCCCGGTCCAGTACGGGGGCGACACTGAGGGTTGCAATCCGTTGCCAGACATGGAAAAAAAAAAAAAAAAAAAAAAAAAAAAAAAAAGATAAGGCTGGTTTCATAGAATGAGGCAGAAAGTGTCCCCTGTGCGTCTATCTTCTGAAAAAGATTATAGAGAATTGATGCAGCTTTTTCTTTAAATGTTTGGTAGAACCACCAATAAGCCCATCTTTCACCACCACCCAGTTGTAACAAAGCTACCCTCCTCCCCGTTGTGTCAGTGCAGGACCAATGGGTAGCCCGAAATCTCACTCCCACCCAGCAGTAATGAGGAGCCTCTCCCTCCCCCACTTGGGTGTCAACAGACCTGAGTGGGGAAATGAAAGAAGAAATAGACAAATTCACTATTGTAGTTAAAACTTCCATAGCCTTTTCTCAACAATTGATAGAAAGAACAATTAGACAGAAAACCAGAAAGGATAGATATAGATGAACTCAACAACAATGTCAACCAACAAGACCTAACTGATTTTTATAGAACACTCTACCTACTAACAGCAGAATATACAATCTTTTCAAACATACCCTAGGTAGACAATATGCTGGGCCATCAGACAAACCTAAACAAGTTTAAAATAATTGAAGTCATGAAAAGTGTACTTTCACTCACACGTCTTTTCAATGGGCCTTCACCAAGTGTTCCCCAGAAATATTGAGAGTGGGGTAGGGGACTGCAAATGACCCCCTACACACATACACACAGCCAGGAACAGGCTGGTAAGGCCTGGTAAAGTCTGAGGCGAGAAAGGAGAAGTGAAAGAAACTCTCCTGGCACTCTGTCTCACAATGAGTGCAAGCAATGGAAGAGAGGAGAAGTGAGAGAGCTCAAAAAGTATCTCCAAATTAACTGTAGGTGTGCAGGACCTTCTAAAGAATGAAGGCTATACAGGAGAACCGAGGGAAATACTGCAGGCATCAAATCCAAAGCCCTGAGAAAGGGAATTGCACCTGTCCTCAAATCACTTGAAAACTGTGCTCAATCAAATCTAACAAAAGCAACAATATAGCCCAAACCTAACTCACTTAAAAATACATTTACTCAGTTCCCACACTAATAGTATGACAGAAGAAGGAAAAAACACTCCTCTTGGTACAGATATTATGTACTTCAGTCTCTACATTTATCTTACATAGAAGATACAACACTCAATCAAAAATTATGAGACATGCAAAGAAACAAGAAAATATAACCCATTATTTAAAAAAATGAAATGGTCAAAAGAACCAGACCCAAATATGGTTGAAATGTTGGAACAATCAGAGAGGTATTGTTAAATGAATATTCACAATAAGTACATTAAAGGATCTAAAAGTGAAAGACACAGATGAGTAAATGGAAAATTTCATTAGCAAGATGGAAACTATAAAAAAGATTCAAGTGGAAATTCTAAAACTAAAACCGAAAATAATAGAATCCATTAGAATTCTTTTCATAAACTTATCAGCAGACTGAGCACAGAAGAAGAAAAAAACAGTGAACTTAAAGACACGCCAATAGAAATTATCCAAACTGTAATACAGAGAGAAAAAAAGTGTGAAAAAAAAAGGTACAGCATTTAAAATCTAAGGAACAATATCAAATGGTTTAACAAACACATAATTAGAGCTCCAAATAAAGAAGACAGAGAAAATGGAGTAGAAAAAAATATTTGAGGGAATAATGATTGAGAATTTTGTGACATTGATAAAGACATTTACCTGCAGTTCCAAGAAACTCAGTAAACCCTGAGCAGGATAAATACAAAGAAAATCACACCTATGCACATCACAGGCAAAGTGTTAAAAGCCAAAAATCATCTAGAAAGCATTCTGAGAAAAAAATCACTTATACTCAAGTGATCAACAATCAGAAAGAAGTATTACTATTCATCAGAAACAATGGAGAACAGACAAAAATGGAATGTCATTTTTAAGTTTCGAAAGAAAAAACTGTCAACTTATATTATAAATCTAGTGAAAATATCCTTTATGAAAGAAGAAAAAATAAAAGAAATTTTCAGACAGACAAAAGCTGAAAGAATTAATCCCTAGCTGATCTGCACCACAAGAAATGCTAAAGGAAGTTTTTTAGTCTAAAGGGAAATACCAGAGGAAAACTTGTTCTGCAGAAAGAAACAAAGAACACCAGGAAAGAGACATATGAGGGTACTTCAAACAGTTCATGGAAAAATAGAATTGAAAGATAATAGGAATCTTTCCATAAATTTTTTGAAGTAGCCTCGTATGTTAATAAATAATACAGGATTGCTAATAAATAAGGATTTTAAAAAAATTATTCTAATTTTATGTATGTTTAATATATGCATACACACATATACATATAAAATTTAAAAATATTTTAAATCCTATGAAATTATTTTGATCAAATATAAAATATAAAATGTATGTGAAAATTCTAATATAGCTATATATATATGCCTTTATGAAATAGATATAGATAGCTATAAATATAAATATATGTAAACCTTTAAAAAATTCTACTATTGACTGTTTAAAGTCACATTATATCAATGTACTTTGGTATTTATAGCCTGCGTTAAAATAAAATATATAACAATAAGAATACAATGGGGGGGGTCATGTCCAGTAATTGGCAGTATATTGATTTAAAGTACTTGCACTACTTATAAAGTACTAGGGTTTTTTTTGAAAGTAGGCTATGAAAAGCTGAAGACAAATATTTTAAAATCTAGAGCAACTGCTAAAAAATAATACCAAGAGGCATAACCTAAAAGTAGAGGAGATATAACAGAATATTAAAATATACCTGCTTCACCCAAAAGTAGGCCAGAAAGGAAAAATAGTTGAACAATAAGCAGAGGGGACAAAGAGAAAATAAATACCAAGATAGTAAAACTCCAAGCAAATCAATAATTAAATTGTAAATGGACATTCACCTTGCTATGGGGCTCAGGCCACTGGTTAGAAGGCACAAGCCACCAACGTTGGCAGCATCCACGTGGTGCTAACTCTGCAGGCACACAGAGTACACAAGCTGTAGAGACATGGCTTTCTCCACCTAGATTTCAAAGAAAGTCATGCACAACCTGGTGTCCCAGGCAGAGACTTGCTGCCGGGGCAGAGCCATCATAGAGAACTCCACTAAGGCAGTGCTTTGTGGAGCAACAGGGACAGGCCATCCCTAAGACCCCAGACCTGTAGAGCCACCAACATGCAACACCAGCCTGGGAAAGCTGCTGTGTGAGCTATGCCCAGCAAAATGATGGGGGTGGGGCTGCCCAGGACCTTGGGAGCCAACCCCCCACTCACTCCCACTGTGTCCAGAAAGCAGTACAAAGAGTCAAAAAAGACTATTCTCCCTATCAATCTCCCTAAGGTTTAATGTTGTTTGCCCTGTTGGGTTCTGAGCTTACTTTGGACCTGGAACCTCTTTTTTCTTGCCTATTTCTCCCTTTTGGAATAGAAATGTCTGTCCTGTGCTTGTCCTCTGTTTGCCCTGTTGGGTTCTGAGCTTACTTTGGACCTGTAACCTCTTTTTTCTTGCCTATTTCTCCCTTTTGGAATAGAAATGTCTGTCCTGTGCTTGTCCCCCCATTGTATTTTGTAACTTGTTTGATTTTACAAGCTCACAGCTGAAGGAAATTTTCCTCAGGATGAATCGTGCCTTGAGACACACCTATGTATGATTTAGATGAGACTCTGGACTTTGGACTTTTGAGTTGATTCTGGAACAATTTAAGACTTTTGGGGCTATTGAGATGGAATGAATACATTTCGCATGTGCAAAGAACATGAATGGGGAGTGGGGGCAGCTCCTGTGGTTTGAGCCTTCCCTTTCAAAATTCAGGTGTTGCCAATGTGATAATATTAAGAGGTGGGGTCTTTAAGAGGTGAGAAGGCTATGAATGCTCCTCCCTCATCAATGGGATTAAGGACCCTATAAAAGAGGCTTCACACAACATTAAACTAGCTTGCCCTTCCACCTTCCACACCATGTGAGCATGTAGCAAGAAGGCCCTCACCACATGCCAGTGCCTTGATCTTGGACTTCCCAGTCTCCAGAACTGTGAGAAATGAATTTTTGTTCTTTATAAATTACCCAGTCTCAGGTATTCCATTATACCAGGACAAAATGGACTAAGGCACATACCAATTAAAAGGCAAATATTGTCAGACTGGGGAAAAAAACATGGAAAATAAAAGTAAGACCTAACTACATGCTGTTTAACATGCTTAAAAGAGTAAGACACAGACAGATTGAAAGTAAAAGGATGGAAAAAGTATATCATATGAACACTAAGTATAAGAAAGCTAACATGGTATATTAGTGTCATACAAAGCAGTCTTAAGAAGAAAAGTATTAACAGATAAAGAAAGATTTCGTAAGGATAAAATCACCAATTCATCAAGAAGTCATAACAATCTTAAATGCATAAAAACTTAATAACAAAGTCCCCAAATATATAAATCAAAAATTTACAGAAGAAATAGACAAGTCCACAGTTGGAGATATAACATTCCTGTCTCAGTAATTGAAGGTTTGAACAGCAATGTCAACAATGTGGCCTGATATACTTTTATAGAACACTATACACAACAACAGCAAAACACACATTCTTCCCTAATACAAATGGGACATTTACCAAGATGGATCATAAGCTGAGCTATTAAGCAAGTCTTAGTAAATTGCAAAGGATCAAAATGATAGAGTATGTTCTATGATCAGAACAGTATTAAGTTAGAATTCAATAACAATAAGATATCTGGAAAATCTCCAAATATTTCAAAATGAAACAACAGACTTCTAAATAACCCAAGGGTCAAAGAAGAAATCTCAAAGGAAATTAGAAGCCCATTAAGCCTCAACAGCCTTTACATCTTAGTGGGAATGAGATTATCAGATCATTTCAGAGAGCAGGTTTTAATTAGCAGAACATAAAGGAAGACTTGGAGGAGCTGTGCCTAAGAGAAAAAGCACTAAACATGGAATTAGAGGACCTGATGCTGTTACTTACTGGCTGCGGGACTTTTTAAAAAACCTCCTAAAGAATGCATTTTTTCTTATCTGAAATAAGAATATTAACACTTGCAACCTCACATCTTTATGAAGTTTACATGCAGTGCATGCAAAAGCACCTATCGAGCACAGGGCTTGGCCCGTCCTAGTATATACTCAACAAACACTAGTTGGATGAAAATGTAGCTTGGAGCTATCAAATACAAGCTTTATAATTTTGCTTAGAGCTCATCAAGAAAGAAGAAAAAGATGTATAAATTACATGTGAGGATTTCACGTCATGCCAAACTAGCTCACAAAAGAATTATTTAAGGATAACTCAAAGGAAAAAAAATGTTTAAATAAATCTTTGGAGAGAGCTAGGAATTGAGGAAAGAGAGTGTGTGTGCATATTCTTCACACTCTCTCTTAACTGAACCAGTGCATTCCGGCTCCTTAAACAAATAGTATTTTCACTTCATTTCTATTTACATCCATAGCCTAAAGCACAAAGATCAGACTCAGCGTCTGATTAAACTAAGTTTTATAAAGAATGACAAAATAATTGGTAAAAACATTTCAGCTTGGGTATGTAAAATAGAAAAAACAAAGTAGCAAACGTTCAAAGCACAATGGGTTTTAGGGAACAACACTGTCTCTTCTTTTTGGCATTTCTCTAGGATTCATATCTTGGCTGGATGACAAAAATCTGTCCATCAGCGGCAAGCCTGAGCCTATCAGCCTTACAAATCAGAGTTAATAAAAGTCAATCAGTGATGGTTTAACTTGCTTGCTACTGCCTGAAGCAGGATTCAGTCCCAGTGTCTGCCATCCACTTAGAAAACACTTTCTATGGCCGCCCATAAATTCTAATAATTTACTCATCTACATTTCTATAGATAGGAACAAGTTACTTCTATAAATATATACCAGGCGAACACAGATGCATATGAACCCCCTACAGGTAAACACACAGATATAAACTTAACCCTTCATAGAAAGATGAAATTTTCTTAAACCAATTAAAGAAATCAGACTCTTTAGAGTTTTGTCCTGTACATACATGTCTTTCAGTGTAAATGGCACTATATCATCATTGCCTTTATATGCATAATGGTTTGTAATGGTTTCAATGGATTAAAAATGTGTTCATTGCCCTACTCCTTATGATAACATCCACCAAGATTATTATATGGGATCTAAAATTCACAAACTGCTGAGCTATTATTTGATTCTGTCAGATCCAAGTCTTTGTCTATTTACACAGGCAACAGCAGAATTTTCTGCCTCAACCAGGAGCTCTCTACTGCCAAACACATGTGCACCTGATGCTCAGAATGGCCAGTTAGGAGACAGTAAGAATCTGAGAGTCTGCTAGGACAAATATGAGTATTAATCAGAGAAAAATTCTCTTCTAACCGCAAATCCCTTAGTTTTGGAGTCAAATTTAAAATCCAGAGGTCATGTCAAACAGAATCAAGGCAGAAAACATTTGCTTATTCATTCATTCAACAAACTGCATGAATGACAACTGCGTGCCTTCATGTCTGTGCAATTAACAGAAATATTATGTGAGCCACATATGTAATTATATATATGTACATTAAATTTAAATATTCTGTGAGCCACATTTTAAAAAGCAAAAAGAAATGGGAGAAATTAATTTTTATCATATATTTTATTGAACCCAATACATCCAAGTATTATTATTTGGACTTGTAATCAAAATAAATATTTATTAAAGAGATATTTTACTTTGCAATTTGGACCAGCCGCATTTCAAGTGCTCGTAGGTCCATGTGGCTTCCATACTGATTGGTGCAGTTCTAGATACTGGGATACAGCAGTGAACCAAGCAAAGTACCTGCCCTCTTGAAGATTAACCCTTGTGGGGAAGACGGAGAGTAAATGAATAAATATAAAATGTCAGGTTGTTCATGTGGTCTAAAAGGCCATATGTGACCTGGCCCCAGCCACCTCTCCAAACTCATCATCATCATCATCATCACCTCACACTGCTCCTCTGCACTCACTGGGCCGCAGCCACACTGCCCATCCTGCCTTCCCTGAATGAGCCCGCCAAGCCCATGCCACCTCAGCATATTTCATCCACCTGCAACATTCTACCCCAATGCATAGAAGCACTTTAAAAACTTTATAGGGCCGGCCCGGTGGCGCACTGCTACAGTGCGCCACTTGGGAGTGCGGCGGCGCTCACGCCGAGGGTTCAGATCCCACATACAGACCGGCTCCCGCTCACTGGCTGAGCGA
>NW_007727188.1:651396-674467 GCF_000696425.1 Galeopterus variegatus
GGACACGAAAAAAGACAAAAAGGAAAAAAAAAAAAACTTTATTGAACAATGTACATAATAATAATAAATAGCTATAGTGTGTTTACTGTGTACTTTACACATATTTTTCTCAGTTAATTAAACTCTATAATAAAACAATGAGATAGGTGCTATTATTTTGTACATCTTATACATAAGAAAACTTCACTCTACACAGGTTAAGCATATTTAATTTATTTAACCAATCCCTTTATTGTTCGATTTTTTTATTCATTTTTAAAAACTTTTATGCTACATTGCTATTGCCTTGGGGTTCATTCTCAGAGGTTCGATCAAAAATTAGGGGCACTTTGAAGCTTTAGGGATAGATTGTTAAATTACTTTCTAATATACCAAGCAAAGTCCCCCCAGCAGTGTTAAAAATAGCCTATTTTTCATATCACTCAGTTTTCAATTCAGTACATTTTCATTATTTCTCATCTTTAGTAGTTTGATCTGAAAATGACACTTCAATGATGTTTTAAAAGTTTTCATTTCTTTGATTCATTGTGAGGATGAACATTTTTCATGTTTGTTGAAAAATTTCATTTCTCCCTCTTTAATAGCTTTGTATCTCCTGTTATTTTTCATTTGCATGTTTATCTTTTTTTGTCGTTAACAAGAGCAATACTAGAATAGATATTAACCCTTTGCTTATTTATTTTGTTGCAAATATCCATTCCTAGTTTGTCCTTTGTCCTTTGTTTTAAATCTGTTCATCTTTTTTATGATTTCTACTTCTGTTGTCATGCCTTAAAAATTCCTCCCCCCCAAAATTTTAGAAATGCTGCTTCATTTTGTTCTCTCCAGCTGTCCTGATGGAGAAGACTGGGGCAGTTGTGGGGCAATTGTCCTCTCAGGTTTGAGACACTGTTCAATCCCAGTATACTGCAGGGCTTATCTGCTGGTGTTCCTATTCTTCTCTTTCTTCAACCCTTCCTTTTTATCTTCCCACAAAGCCCATGGAGCCTTTGTGCCAGAGCAACCCCATCCTGTGTCACTTTAGGATCAAGTCCTCCCCCCCCACTTCCAGCAGAGCATTAGTCTCATGCACTCACCTGAGGTCACCGCACATTTGCTAAATATCTGACAGATTTTCAGAGAAGTAATAGACATGGAGACAGGCTTAGTGCAAGGGAGAGAGCACTAAATTAGAAGCCAGACCCCTTCCTACTAATTCTGGCTCTGTTGTTAACTACCTGAGTCCTTACACTTAAAAGTTCTCTGGAGCCACCATTTCTTTTAGAGGGTTAACACAATGACCTTCAGCTGCATTCAAAGCCTAACATTTCTCATTAACTGCTATGATATGAGTCTTCCTTTTTATTTGGACTTAGAAGAAATATATTCCAAAGTACAGAAAAGATAATCTAATAAGGTGACCCAGGCCATGAGAGTTTCTGGTGTAAATAATTCTGAACATGACTCAGTAGTCTACCGTTCTGAGTTTTAAGGAAAATTTGTTGTGTGATAATACTAGGAAAATCAACTTCTCAACAGGCCAAGAAATATTTATCAGTGAGGAAAAATAACCAAGGCTTGAAAGTTCTATACATGGTGATCAATTCAAACAGGAAATTACTTCTAATTCAGAAATATCACAAGTAATAGAGGGTTGACTTTTTACCTGAATTAGAAATAACAAAATTTACTGGGCTTGGAATCATCAGTAAAATATTAAGCTTTTCTTTCATATCCTACCCAATGAATAATGAACTGCTTCACTGGACTTGAACTTCTTTTGGACGTGAATTTATTGGACCATTTTCTGAGGGTAGAATTCCAGGCTAGAGTTATATGTTAGTAACTGAATACAAAAGTTGGCCTTCTTTGTCTAGGGTAGAAACTGACACTGCTTCTAAAATACAGAACAGATTTTCCAGTTCGTTTTGCAGAAATGGCTTTCATGGGATTTGACAACACAGGAGTCATTCATTAATCTAATTGTCTCCTGCCATGAAATTATGCTTAATGTTGGTAATGTGGAGATAGTAATATTATAAAATATGAACTGCTAAAAGGTAGCCTGGAATACCCTGGCAATTTCCAACCACTTGATGGATTAATGTCCGATTTTGGCAAATTTTAGATATAGATTGATGGGGCCATTTAACAGCAAATGTGGTTAGTTTTAAACTTTATTTACCATTAAATCCCCCCTTTAACCTCAAAGTGTAATAATAAGTAGGGTTAAGAAATATCATCAGAAATGACCATCTTTGATATAAAGAGCATCAGTCTTACTGAAATTTTTATCAGAATCCAATCCTAATTAATTTTCTTTTCTGTGCTGTTGTCTACCTAATACCATTTTGTGTAGGGATCCAGAGAGATAATAAAAATTTAACTGCAGTATAAAATATGAGAACTTGTCTACACACATACACAAGCATAATACATTTTAACTTACTTTTTTTTTTGCCTATTTTTGGAAACTACAGTTATCAGAGAGAATCTAAAATCATATCTTCACAACTTATATTTCCCTGGTGAGGAAAATATAATTTTCTCAACCTCACTAAATAATTTGGATAAAACTTCAGTGTTTTGGTTTAAAACACTTAGAAAAACTGAGCTATTTAGACATGTTATTTATCTTGGCCTGCGAAAATTAAAAGTCTATATATTTGAGGTGTCAAACATTTCCGACAAAAATCTCAGCTCGCAAAATGCTAGGACTTCCATAACTAATACTTGTGTTTTTTCCCCTAATCTTCCTCTTTTTCGGAAGTGAGCCCACAGATTATCTCGATGTCAGGTGTACTAAGAACTAGTCTGAAAGAAAGAGTGTGTTCTGTTCCTGTCAGGGGGAGATTGGGGAAAAGTGTTGGTCTGGTGCTCATTTCTCCCGTCGATCCTCCCAGTGGCCAAGGGCTGCATGCAGGATGATTCCACCGGGAACATCATCCCTGCTCCATCAGTCCTTAGCATTCCCTACAGTCAGAAGCAAACCACAAAGCCAAAGAGTATGAGCTGAAAGGCTGTTCTAGGACAGGATTTTCATCATATTCTCTCCTGCTCTGAAAGTTGTTTTATTTATACATTGACTTACTGGGAAAAAATGATACCTAGCTATTATATGTTGTGCAACTTGGGGCATCTGAAATCACAGTACTTCAGTTTATCTTTCAGATCCTTCCATCACCTTGTCTTAAAGGGACGCTGCAGATAATACGTCTTGCAAAGGTCCTCAAAATTGAGCAAGTCCTAAATACAGAAAACCCATCTGGTGGAGTGCTATTCCCGGGGTGTGAGCAAACATACGGGACAGTAATGAACAAGCTTCCAGAGATGCCCTTGGAAGCACAGGGCTCTGAAGGAAGGAGCAGGCTCACCAGGCAGAACCCCACAGCTTGTTATTTTGTTGTTTTCACTCTGTCCTTGCCACCTGCGGAGTAACTAAACATAATAATAATGGCCATAATATATCATTAGAGTTCACATTTATTTAGTGCGGAGTTAAATGACTTACATGGGTTTTTTGGTTATTCCTCACTGCAACTCTGTGAAGTTACAGATGAGAAACTAGAGTTTAGTCTAAAGTCGTGCTATTAGTAAGAGATGGAACTAGGATTCAAGACAAGATTATCTGACTCCAGGAACCCAACTAGAAAATAAAAGAGGAAAAAAAAAATCTTTCTAAACTATTATTCTACCCACAAGTGTTTACAAGGATATTGGCAAAGATAACCCTTCCATTTCCACTGTGGACAAATTGACCCCATTATTTTTTAAACAAGTCATTATTTGATGATCTCTAAGAAGATATGGTAGACAGAAGTAAATAAATATGAGAATGATAATAATAATAATAATATCTCATATATCTTACACATCTATTATATATATCAGGTACTGTACTAAATGCTTTCTGTTTATTAGCTTATTAAATCTTCTCAGCAGTCCTTAAGGTAGGAGGAAATGGTATTACCTCCATTTTACAGGTAAAGAAACCGAGGCTTGGATATGTTTCTGAGTAAACTCATACATATTAAAAATATTAATAGTTTGATATCTAAGGACAAAACTTTTGTCTTTATCAAAAAATTAAAAGGTGTGATTTTTTAAGACCTAACTTCTTCCAGTTATCTTTTGTTTTACCAGTCTGACAATCCTACCATGAAGTCTGAAACTGTTTTAAACAATTTGTTCCCACGGTGAGTGGTCTGAGGAAGGAAGGGGGAAAGAATAAATATCTCTACCTCGCTCCCCACCCTCCAGTCTCTCACCAGTGCTTCCAACTAGCAAAACCAGACCAGAAGCCAGAGGACAGAGTCTGGGTGATGCAGTCCCAGAGCAATAGAGACAGGTGGAAAATGGATCGGAAGAAGGAGGCTGGACAAACAGGATAACCAACAAAGTCACTCTGTCCTAATTGGAAATGGGACCCAGTAAGACACACTTGATTTGGTGCCTAATGTCCACCTAGAGATAGCAAAAGTGACATGGGAAAAT
This sequence comes from Galeopterus variegatus, assembly GCF_000696425.1. NCBI lineage: Eukaryota > Metazoa > Chordata > Mammalia > Dermoptera > Cynocephalidae > Galeopterus > Galeopterus variegatus. The sequence continues at coordinate 655,870 of NW_007727188.1, forward strand.
TTCTAGTGCCTGATCTGCAAAAAAGTAAAGTAAGATAGTAATAATGTCAATATATAATTTTTCTGAGTAGTTTATACCATATGTGTACTTACATATAATTAACTATACACAATGTAGAATGGATCCTGATTTCAGTCCCCATTCCCTCTTGCTTAGGTAGTAACCCTTAATTAGCCTGGTTGATGGAATAGTTCTGAACATGTTTTTGTGTCTCTCACATGTAGTTTGTACCAACCTTGTTTGGAAAGACAAGCATTTTAAACTTGGGATTACCCACAGTCGCATGTTTAGGGTTGCTCCTACTTCTTCTGGTTAATAACGACTTTGCTTTTCCTATTATCAATTCTTAGATGCAGGGCCCCTTGTCAATGTAAGTACAAGAGCATAGTGGTCATCACGCTTTTTACTCTTTTAAATGCCCAATAAATACTACTTGATTTTAATTGATCAAGAAACTTTTAAAAAAATTTTGTAATAGTTTGGTCATCTTTATGGAAATTTGAGATTAAAGGGGTTAAGATTGCACACCTATGTTTATTGCAACCATGTTGAAAAAGCATTGCCTAGGTTCTGAAGTATCTGGAAAATTCTCATATGTCTCCACCTCAGCTGACTGTAAGGAGCTAGCCAAATTTTTCAAACGATAGCCTATCTCTCTCTATTATTTTGACTACACATATCTCTTAAGCCAAATTCCCAAAGTCAAGATTGAAACAGAGCTAAGAGATAATTATCTAAGCAGTTTCTCCCTATATTAGAATTATATTGGCTGAATTTTTCTACTTTATTTTCAGTGTAGAGACTGAGCACATGGAAGCCAGAGAAGAGCCATTTAAGTCTGATTTTTAATAAGAAAATTATTCTCAATTATTCTAACACAGAAAGTTTGGAGAAATGGGGATTCTGATGCACTAGCAATGGGAATGTAAATTGGCAATTTAGTAATATCTTGTAAAGCTGAAGATGAGCATACACTATGACCCAGAATTTTTTTTTTGATATGTTTCCTAGAAAAAAAAATCTTATACCTATGCACATAGACACATGGCTAAGATTTAAATGTATTCATACAATGAAATACTATGCCACAGTTAAAATGAGTGATTTAAATCTACCTGTGTAACTATTGGTAAATCCCAAACGTATTAGGTAGATGAAAAAACAAAATGCAAAAGGATGTAACTGTTGTAATACCATTTCCAGAAAGTTATAATAAAAAACCTATAAAATAGCATTTGTATTGAAAAATACCAGAGGTAAATGAAAAAACAAAATGCAAAAGGATGTAACTGTTGTAGTACCATTTCCAGAAAGTTATAATAAAAAACCTATAAAATAGCATTTGTATTGAAAAATACCATTTTCAAAAAGTTAAAAAACATGTAAATAGCATTTGTGTTGCAAAAATATGTAGTAAAAGTAAAACATAAAACAAAAATTATATGCACAGATTCATGATAGCCATTTCCTCTGAGGAGAAAGTGGAAAAGGATAGAGAAGGGATACATAGGAATCCTCCAATGTACCTATAAGATTTATTTCTTTAACACACACACACACACACACACACACACACACAAACAGTCCTGAAGTGCAATGTTAAGAACTGATAAAGTTGTGTTATGGGTCCATGGATTTTTATTATATTATTCTCTATACTTGTCTGCGTATTTGAAATATTTCATTATAAAATATATATTTTTAAATCATTGAAGCACAAGAATATTTCTCAGAGGAATCACCAAAGCAAGGAAAAATAAAACATCCCACTCAACTTCTTTTCCCTATAAGAAGCCATGAATTATGCGGCAAAGAATGCCTTGTATTTATGAGAGGGATCTTTCTAAAGGATGCCTCACTTGTAAGTGAGTATCTTTGTAAATATCTCTGCTTATTGATCCTGAATTCCAGACAAGGATATCCTACACTGGATTGGGTACAAGCTTATGATCCCAAAAGGAGTATCTTTGTAAATATCTCTGCTTATTCATCCTGAATTCCAGACAAGGATATCCTACACTGGATTGGGTACAAGCTTATGATCCCAAAAGTATTAAGGTTAGTTCTGCTTAGCATTTTATTTCTTAGCAGTACATTTTATGAATTCAGAGAGAGGATCACCCAGCTAGATTAGGGTCTTACTGTGCCCTGGGGAGCACTAGGGAGATAAGATAACTGTCCCTCAGTTTTGCTGTGTTGTTTATCATATTTGTTAAGACCTCAGCAATCAGAACATATGTGTGCATTTTTCCCTTAAAACATCTTTTGAGTGGTCGTTGTGTGAAACAATGATCTGTTGAATTTAATTCACAGATCAAAGAGAAAGGAAATTAACCAACACAGTAAATTGATTATTTCATGGGTGACATAACCAAGGCAATGATTTATCTTAATAAAGGGCAACTTCCCTCTAGTCCTTAACTGAATTCCAGCCAATGCAATAATACTCGGCTGTTAATGACTTTGATGTTGATGTGGAAAAGTGAATGACTGCATAATCACTGAAATGGGACCTCATCACAGTTGGAAACGTTTAAGCCAAATCATTTTGGACTGTGAAAAGAGCCCTGAGTGGTGGATATTGGCTGGGTACCAGATCTTCAGTCTTAACTAAACAGGGCCTGAAAACTTTATCATATTGCACTGCTCTGGCTGGACCATAACTCTGACAGCTCACAGGGACTGCAGTTTAATGTATATGTCTGTGGCCTCACAGAGGAAAAAAAGAATTCCAGGGCTTACAGCACTGATAATAAATACATGTCTATCAGCATTCAGCTGAAAGTGTAATTAGTTAAATCCGTCTTTGGGAGAGGGAATAGAAGAAAGGAAACAGAAGTCAACTTAAAAAAAATTGAACCAAAAGCTTATTTTTATACCCCACGTTACTAAATATGGCTTAAGAGCTTGCAAGACAGCGTTAGTCATAGATGGCAGCCTCCACCTACTCCCCTCCTCCACTCTCCATCTCTAAATAATGAAATGAACTAAAATTAGAGCTGCTTTCAAGTATGTTTGCTTGATTATTATTATTTGGGTTACAGCTGAGAAGTCTATGAGGAAAGGGAGCACACTTGGGAACACAAGTGACTCCCTGGTGCTCATGGTTTTGACTTCCAAATGAGGAAAAGGAAAACAACTTTGGTCTCAGCCCAATCGCTATCAGCCAACCCAATAGATTTCCTTTGGTGCTAATCAGGTCCTGGATAACATCAGCTTCCTAGAGTTAAATTATTACATCCATGTATTATAATGTAAGTCTTTAGTAAGTCTCTCCAACATACCCCCATTCTCTCCCTATCCCCTTGTCTCCACCCCATCCACTCCCCTCACCTCCTCCCACTGTCCCCAGATGCTCCTAAGCAGAAGTTCCAGGGATTTTCCCAAGTGAGCCTAGACCAAGCTCTGCAGCCACAGCTTGGTGACCCAGCCTTACAAGAAACACAGCTGGAGGAATGCCAGAATTTGCCTGTTTCAATACCACAGAGACCCCAGGCTCGAGAAACTCAAGATGCCTGATTCTGATCTTTTTTTAATATAAAAATCATTTTTTAGGAGCATGGATTGTTAAACTGCTCATCCAAGCCTGCAGCTGGGGTTGACTCAGAGTACAAGGCTGAAAAATGCCCATGTGGCAAGATTAGAAACTCATTTATGTGGCTTGTGTGGCCTTGCCAGGAGCCTCCTCCTTTTCTCTCCTCTCTCTTTTCATCTGAGCCTTCATAAGCTCATTACTTTAAAGGCAACTTTTCCTGCTGGGCACCTGGCATGGCTGCATCCAGGAAGCTTTTCCCTAGTGCATCGGTGGTGATTCCTATTCAGCAATATACTTAGATGAGATCATCTAGGAAACTTCCAGATGGTCTATATATTTTTCTTTTTCTTTCTTTGCATTTTTGCTCCCCAACTGTCCCCCTCCATGCAGCACAACAAATTCTTTTGTCTTATTCCCTCTCCTCAAATTCAATCTGAATCCAAGTGCTTTTAATTTTTAGCTGCATTTTGCAAGCCTGGACTTTCAGGAATATATGTTATGAAAGCACTGAAAGAAAAGACTTTCTTGTCATCAAAACCATAATAATTATGTGTCAAAGATAATTACTGCTTGGTGTGTAATACATCTAATACCAAGTGACAGAGAAAGTAGTCAACCGGCAGACAAGAGTAACTGCCGGCTGGCTGAAATCTGATATAAAATTAACCACTAGGCTCAAGCTCTCTGCCCACTGGAATTTCACCAGATAAAGGCCAACTTCACCCCCCAAAAATAATTCTTAGCAACAGTTGGTTTATTTGTGTTTGTTGTTGCAACATTTTGAAGAAGGGCATATATTTGTACATGTGTAACAATTAGTTGAGTCTCTCATAAAGATACAAGACTGCATTCCAAGTACCTGAGTAGCTGATACCATGGGGAAGATAATTTGAGAAGTAGAATTATTGATAAAACAGCTAAGAACACAAACAAACTCTGGCCAATAAGAATGAGAAACGCTCAGAAATATGTTAGTCGTTTTGCTTCATCAATACCTGGATTTAGAATCTAAGTCTCATCTGGGAAACCAAAACCTTAAAAGCAAAGCATTCAAAATTGTAGAAGATGGAGCACACCACTACTGGAACAAAGGAAGGTAAGGGGAAATCCAGGGATGCTATCAAAGTGAAATGTGATGTTCTTTGAGAAATTTGCCTACATTCAATGGGGTCGACAGCTATTAAAAATGCTAAGCACAGAATTCTGCTCAAAGATTCTTCCTGAGCAACTTCATAGATGAGGATGAAGCCCAGCTTTTTTTGGCACAGTGGTTCCCTGTCCCATTTCACCATGATTAGGATCAGCATTGCCAGGGAAAAGCTGGCTTGCGCCCAGCAGTGGCAAACGTTGGCTACAGGCAGGCAGTGCTGCACAGTTTATGCATGATTTGGTGAATTTCTGAAACTTGCCTAACTCATCAGCAGCAGAAACTGTCTTCGCAACAGCAGGAGAGATCAGAAAGTTAGAGAAGAGCAGAGTTGTTGCAAACTGTTCCCTGATTAGTTGAAACCACTGATAGGCTTGCAGACACTGGTTAGTCTGCTCACTCTCATTCAGTGAACAGGCTTGGGTACAGCTGGTACACAGATCCACAAGCATGGAAATTTCTGGAGGACTTAATGACCTCCCAGGTTCTAAGGGGACTGGTGGCCACCTATCCTCTCCCATCAAGACTAAGCCTGAATCCAGCACAGCATTATCTCTGGGTGCTTATTGGGTTCCTATTCACCTCCATCAAAAACCCTGCTACTGCTTACTTGAAATGTAGCATTATCTCTGCAGCCTTAAAAAATGAATCCTATGGGTGCTTATTGGGTTCCTATTCACCTCCATCAAAAACCCTGCTACTGCTTACTTGAAATGGATCATTCTGATTTAGTGCTAAACTGCTCCTGTACCATTTAGCTGTTCTGCATCAAGTATACAGGAACTCCTTATTTACATCAGGGATTATATCCTTAAAGTACTGAGATTGAAAAAAACTACATTTGGTAAGGCTAAGAATCAGAAAATAATTAAAATGGTATAAGTACAAATACCTAATAATAATGAATAAAATTTCTAGAAGACATCTAATTTCAGGAAACTAGAATAATTAGCATTAGAAATCCTCTCCAGTTGGTAACCATTTATTTGTTTAGGAAATATTGCTTCATCATCATGCCTGGCTGAGGCAGAGTCTCACAAATTTCATGCAACACAAACTGTACCAGCTCAAAAAAAGTTTTTTTAACCATTCCTCACTGGATACAAATTTAATGTTCTTTGCACTTAGGTCCTCATTTTTGTTTTTGCTGTCTCTGTGACATTCTCATGTAACTGCCTATCCTTTTCCTGAGCATCAGCCTGCTCATGGCTACATGTTACTGGTGGTCCCCCTCCTTGATTTAAGAGGGTAGAGCATAAATAATTTCCCTCTGTGCCATTCTATAAGCCTTGACACATGGTCTGCTGTGGGGGTGGAGGGAGAGAGATGAACTGATTTGAATTGCACATCAGGAAAAAAATCGTTTTTTAAATATTTTATATATGAATATAAAACTGTGCCAATCTCAAATCCAAAGCTAGTGAAGGATTACAAATTTACCTTCCCTCTTCATTTCTAAGATTTTGAGTTAGGAACTAATACTGTCTTCTAATTTGGCTGTTAGCAAGAATAATTGTGAAAAATGAAATGCTGAGACGTGAAAAGAATGATACAAAGTATTCTCAGGAAATAAGAAAAATATTCCTATTATGATTTCCATGTTAATGTGTTTAGGAACTTCTTGACAAAATGTGAAAAAGTATACCCACTATGGTTTCCTCAGTGCAAACTACTATTTTGAGCCCACACTGCTTTTCTGAAAACTATTCATGAAATGGTTCAGGTTGTTTTAAATACCTTACCAAAAGATATTATTTCCAACAAAAGAAAAAGCAAAATAAGGTTTTGAATATATGTATGCATATATATATATATATATATATATATATATATATATGTGAAAATGTTACTGTTCTATGGATATTTAAAAATCAGAGAGTCCAGTAGTCTTCTTAGTAAGCCATAACGTAGCACAGAATTTTTGGTAGAGCTTAAGATGAAAGATAATGGCAAAAATACTGTATAATCCAGAAACAGAAATACAAATACAAATAGACAGAAAAAAGAAAAAACTGAAATGATATTAACCAAAGTACATCCTTGACTTTTTGATTACATGAATTTTTAAAATCTTAACAAAGAATAACTATAGGATGCCTTATTAATTGTGTTGTATAAAGTATCCATATATAGTCAGCAAGATTAAGCTTCTCTTCTTACTGTGAGCCAGTAAGGGCAGATTTCTATCTAGTACTTAAAATAATATTAAAAAATTGTCTCAAATATACATTTTTATATAGTCTGCTTTCCAATATACTACGTTATTAGATGTCAGTTCTCAGTTTTCCAAGCATAAGGTATTATCTCTACTGGAAAGCTGTGGCATACTTTAGTGTTCCAGCACTCTCCCACCTACATCGAATGTTGATCCTCCAACAGGCTTCAGTGATTCATCATTCCTGGCATCCACTTCCTTGAGACATCTGATTGGATTGAAATGATGTAAAGAGAAAGAGAAAATATACAAACCAGAGAAATTCACAAAAAATACATCTGGGTTTCTCTTGTTCTCGATGTTACTTCTAAAGAAGAGTTTTCAAATGAAACATATTTATCTTCAGCCACACACAAAAATAAATAACCTTGGAAAATTGTTAAAGAAAAGAAAAGCTGGCAAACAACATAAAAATAACAAATGGTTAAGATGCTTGTTTTTACAAATCAGTGTCACAACACAGTGCAATATCATGGCTAGCATGTTTTGTGAATCTATGCCTGTCAATACATCATTTAATAAAGAGCAGCAGGTTTTTGGTTAGTGTCTTTTTTATTTCCAACAAGAAAGCAACAGCAATGGCCCCTGAAACAGAAGAGAGAAAGTCACCAAGGCTGGTGGGGATCGGTTTTCCCAGTGTGATGAATGGGAAATATTTCTGGGTGGCCCTGAAGTGTGGCCTGGGCCACTCGTTACTCAAGTGTCCTTTTGATGCTTTTCTTCTTTGATATGAAGTTTCAACTATCTGGTTTACCTGCATTTAACTATCCCATGAGTTATAGGTAACCTTAACATCTTCCCAGGTTTCTTTAAGGGCCCCAGTGATTCCCATCTAATAGCAACCACTGTTAATTCTGCTATCCAGCTGGTGAAATATAAAAAATCTCTAAGGGTCAAAGGAGCTTTAAGTGTTAATAAAATCCTCTGGGTTTTTTTGGAGGGAAGGCCAGTACAGAGTACTTACACAAATGCTTGTTGTTGTTACTACTACCCTTTGTCTTTACTTGAAAATACTTTTGTTTAGAGTGATGCTAAATATCATCTAACCAGACAGTGACAGGAGCATTGATCTGCTTAGCCTTGCAATGAACTGAACATGGTTCATCCATCCCCACAGCTAAAACCTGGGCCTAATGGATGCATGGCTCTGCCAGGGAAAAGTGGGAGCTTCCCTGATTAATGGCTAAGATGCAGAGTATTTGAAAAAAAAAATTAGAAGAATGCATTATCTGGAGACATTTCCTGCCACCAAACCACCCCCACTTAGGCCGATGACTGAGAAATCCCAGAAGGCGTTCCCCCCTGAATGTGGCCTACATCAATGGCACATTTCTGAATTGTCAGGCTGAAAGCCCATCAATAGTCATAAAGAGAAGGATGTGTCCTTATTGGGGGTGTGTTGATGGATCTGATCCAGAACATGAGAGGTGATTCCTGGGTTACTTGGATGTTGGACATATTTGGGTCTGGTGACTGTGCTTCTGATTCTAAATCAAAACCATTCTCCCTACTTCATTCAGTGCATTACATAATATGAGTAGGGCTGTCTACATGCATAATTATCACTGCTCATGAGAAACAGGCCCAAAAGAATTGCCTGACCTTGTGCTGATAAATTGTGCCGAAGGAATGAGGGGCTCACAACTGCCAGTCTCAGTTACAGACTCTGAAAAATTAAGTTGGACTGAAGGAAAGTCAAGCTTCTGCACGGCACATTTCTCAGTAGGCTGATGCTCTAATCCATTGAAGTCTGTTCCTCGGGACCCCAGTTCAAGCCCTACCTCTGCTCATCAGTCAGCACATCATTCCTGGCACTGAACAACACGCTTGTCATTTCCAACCTGACTGGAATTAGCTCCTGAGAGGATCAGGGAGGGGGAGCCCAGGGGGAAGGAAGTCAGAGTGAAATGGTTCAAAAAGTACACTTTCTAAATCAGAAACAGCTGCTTGAGTCATAAATGGTTTTAAGTCAAAATCAGCGACAAGAGGGTCCACACAGAAGTAGATAGAAATGAAGCCACCCCTCACTGAAAGTTCCCAGGTAGCTGAAACAAACGATATCACCATATATTAGAGCAAACTTTTGAGCCTGCTTGGTGGCTGACACTTGGCATTTTGTATTTGGCTCCTACTACAAAAAAACTTCATAGTACTAAGGACCCCTACGTGTCGCTCTGAATGCCTGAAATACTGGGGCGTGACTTGGCTACTTTACACATACTCGTTGCCACCCATTCATCACATTGAAAACCCTTCTTACTATACTTGTTCAAGGAGCTTTTCTAGAAAAACCAAGGGACAAGAAAGACAATCCTCTCTCTCACCTCTGATAAAATCCTCATTCTGACTTAGAAGATCTTCCTGAAGATATGAAAAATCCAGAATGCAAAATGAAGTATTACTGATATGAAAGGACTCCAGCTTCTACCTCTCTGGTGTCTCTGTGTGTGTTGATGGGTAGTTTAGAAAGATCTTAACACGGACGTTCTAGAAGGAACTCATAGGATGCTGAGTCCTACCTGTCTTTGGTGTACACTCCTCCCAAACCTGCCCTGAAAAACCAAACCAAAACTTTTTAATTAACAAAAAGCATCCTGAGTTCTAAACCAGTGTTATCACTATCACTGAAATTCTTTAGTGATACTATTAATAAACTCAGTCCCACCATACACACACAAAAAAAACCCTCTATTCCTAATTCATGTTTTGATTGAAATTTAGAGATTGCCATGATTAGCCAATACTGAACCAGACATGTTGTAGGTATTTGCCTAAATGAGTGTGCCCAAAGAAATAACCAGGGACCTGGAATGTAATTGGGAGTTTAGGGATAAAAATAGACAAGACTTTGCCACAATTTTATTATTGCAATAAATGCAAAATTACTAGGAAGTAGAGAATAGAAAGAACAGAAAACATAAAGCCCTTCTTTTAATCCAACCCTGTGAATGTGAAGAAGGTGGGTACTGCTTTGCCATAAAATAGCTAGAGGAAAGGGGGAGGGTAACATAGTAAAATAAAGAATTTCTTTAAAAGCAAACATCAAATTGCAACCACATCAATCATTCCTTGATTTAAAAAAAAATAAATGAGTGCTTTTCTCCACAGTTGGAAATTTCATTACTTCTGTACGTTCTCTTCTTTGTTTATAAGCTGACTAAGAACTCCTGGAAGTTTTGCTTTCGTTTGGGAAGAGGGGTCAGATTTTTGATGGCCCCAAATATACCCCAGGGATTCTGCTCCAAGACTAAAGTTTAACTTATTTTTTTCCTCTTCTTGGCTTTTTCTTGTAGGGGAACAATAAATATATCTTTCAAATACACCATTATAAAACAGGCTCCCTGCCATGCTATAGTATCCAAAGAGTTACTCACATTATGGGGTCCTAATGAGATACAGATCTTTCAAACGCACATCTAAAATGGCGTTTTGCACAGTACTATTTTATTGCATAAGATGCAGTGGTCAAGCAAGCAAATGAGTTATTATACTGAATTAAAAAGACAGAAAAAAGGATGAGAATCTTTTTTTATATTTTGCAAAAAAAATTGTAAATTAACAATTGGCTATTTGCTTGAGTATGCATTGCTTCAGAAGCCATGGGGAAAGTTTAGAGAAAAACAAAAATGATTAATGAAAATGGTACTAGGTATCTATAAAAGCATAGATGAAAATTCTGGAACTAATTAGCTCTGAAAAGAATACAGTAAGGAAAGCATCACTTGGAAATGACTTAATAGCAAAAGTTCTCCCTGCAGAGCCCAGAGTGAAGGCAGAGAAAGAAAAATAAATGGGATAATAAATGAGACCGATGAACACCAGCCAAGTGTCTTTTTAGTGATAACGAAACACATATGGTAAAATATTCAGGCTCTGAAACCCTTATTTTAGACACAGGTGGGATATCAGGAGACCTAAAAATAAGTTCCCTTTACATAAGATGACCTGCAGGTACTATATTTTTCTAAGGTTATTTATGGTTGAGATTGACCTCTAAAATACGATTCCACCCTATTGTAAACTCAATTCAGGAATACATTTAGATAAAGCAAGTAACCCCCTTTTAGATAAAGTAAAAGGTGTACGTGTCCTAAACTGAATTCTGCAAGGAAGCTATATAATTATGTGTGCACTGACTATGTCTCACCATATTGTGTGGTTTGGTTATAGAGGTAACTTAAAACAAACAAACAAACAAAGAAACAGTATCTTCCCTGCTAAGGGATTTCTTGTTTACCTTTTCATTTCTGGGGATTTGATGGAAGGAGGCAGAGCAGGAGGAGGGGAAAGCGCAAACCGACATCTTGCACTGACTCACGTCCTCCTCACTTTGACTCTCTAGAACTTTGCTTTTCATCTGCTTCCTGGAGGTGCAGCCTTCCTCACCCTAGTCTGCACAAAGCACGGAGTTCTGCTTTATCAGAGCTGCTGCATGGAATAAAAATGTACTACAAGTGTTACACAGAAAAGAGAAGTATAACACAGAATATAAGCAAGTGAATTTTTTCTGCCAACCCCTTAGTGGAATTTCTTACCAGCCAACTCTCTCTAGCCCACTGCTGCCTGTGTCTCCAAAGTCCTTTCCCATGTCACCCTTCCAGGATTCACAACCTCCAAGGTTTTGGTGGCCCCATTATTTTTGTAATGAGTCAGATACTTTTGAAATACCTCCAAAGCTTTGTTTCCCCTACATGTAGGCCATTCCTTCCTTCCTTTTTATCCCTGTTCATGAATAATGCTTAGTTACAAGGCTGAAGTAAGGAAAAGGGAGACTAAGATAGAAGAGAAGTTTCAGCTACAAAGTGAGAGAAAGTATTTTAAAAATAAAAAATAAAAAATTTTGCCTCATCCAGCCCCAGTGAGAAGAGAAAGCAGGAGGGATCAAGTGAAATTGGGAATGAGAAAAGTAAAATCCCTTCTCTGAATTCAGTCTGGAGAGAGGATGGTACATTAGATAGATTGAGAATACCCAGACTGAAGGAGTCCGGAAGAAAATTGGTTCACAAGTCCTGCTGCCTCAACCACACCAACGGAGTGACCATATACAAAGTTAGACAGTGATTGCACAGCAATTAGGCAAAGGAGTTGCCAGAGGTTAGCTTTCCTGCACCATTCCTGTTTCCTATACACTGTGGATGGAACGAGTTGAGAGTCAGCAAGATTCTCAGTGAGGTTTGTCCTGGCAGCTGGCAGCAGCAGAATGGGGCCAGGCAGAGAGGCAAGAACTGCAGTGAGTCTGTAATCAGACCATGTCAACCAGAAAGTGTCACTGAGCCCTGAACAACGGACCTCAGACCTGCAGACCTGTGGACCACCACTTTGGCCAAGACAGCCAGCTGGGAAAGCAGTCCACAGACATAGAGGGACATTTCCATACACCAGAAGAGCAGGGACCTCACAGGTCCTCTTTCTCTCAAGAACACATTAAACCAACTCAAACACTCAGATGCCATCTTGGGAAAGAGAAGGAAAGGGATGTGAAAGATTGGGCATTTACTCAAATGGGATTGAAATGACCAGATTGGACTAAATTTAGCCCCCCCACCCCCACCCCATTCATTCACCTATTTACCTAGGCTTGTGGAACACAGACCAACTAGATCAGCTAGTAAGAGAATAAGGAAATTATATTTATCTTCACAGCTACATCTAATATAAATGTTTCATGTTTTTACCATTTAGTATGCACAGAGTTTTGCTCTCTACTTCCTTTTATTAATAAGTGTTCCCTTAAGAGCTTTCTTAAACAAAACTGTATACACCTTTGAGGTAAATGCTGTCTCTCTCCCTCCCAATAATACTGAAGCAAGACAAATATTTGTTGTTTTCTTTTTCCTTCCTCCCTCCCTCCCTTCCTTCCTTTTTTTCTCTGTCTGTGTCTGTCTGTCTGTCTGTGTCTCTCTCTCTCTCTCTCTCTGTCTGTCTCTCTGCTCTTTTCTTTTAAGCTATTTTTTTTTTTAACTTTTACACAAGATAGTCTTATTATTAAGCCAGTATTTCAGTATTTTCCAGAATGGATCAACCTTACAAAGAGGACTTGGGGTAAAACTAGCAAATACCTTGAAATTTCCTTGCTCACCATGAAGCATACTTCCCTGTTCATTATTTAGTAGATGTAAACACGTTATCTGTCTTTATTTTTTATTTGTTTTTTTTATTTTAGGTATTTCATTTGTTGTTATTTTTAACATGCAATAATCAGTTCAAAGATGAAACTAAATTAGTAACTAAGGAGATCTGTTTGTTTTATTAAAGCTATTCTATAAGATTTCCCTGTTCCACATCATCAATATAAAAGTATACTATTGCCTCCAAAAAGGGTACAATGATCTCTTCCTAAGAACTCTGATTTTATAGAATTAATAGGAAAATCTAAAACCCACAAATTGATTTTCCTATATTTACAATTTTAAGATATAGCAATAAGATAATCATACTTAAATACCATCAGAGGAATCCTGGCTACTTTTCTCTCTGAACACTTTTTATTCATGCACCTTCAGAGCTGTAAAGGCTTCCTTTTCACTCTGTTTCATTAGGAAAGAGCTCATCTGCTCTCACTGCCTCTGACACAATAAAACTTTTGTTTTCAAATATCAGCAACTAATCTAGACAAAGCCAGAATTATGTTCCCTAAATATCAATGCTTTTTGAAGGAAATTAGCTCCTGGGGTTTTTGTTTTGTTTTGGTTTGGTTTTACAATTACCTTGTATTTACATCACACATTTCCCGAATGCCACAAAGTGATTTACAGGTGTTAACTGATTCATGCTTACAAAGGAGTTAGCAGAAGACTGCAGTATTTTGGTACCAGTGTTATACATAAAGGTACAGAGAGATCATCAGTTGCACGAAGTCAGAAAAATGGCAGAAGTAAAAATCTCAGAACTGCATCACAATTTGACTTCATTCACTCACTCAACCAGAGAGTGGCACAGGGTAGAGAACGTACCATGAATCAAAGGAATTAGCTTTGGCACTAACTGGCTTAGCTTTACTGGACCTGAGTTTCTATTTGTAAAAAATTGAAAGTGCTGGGTTACTGAGCTTGGAAGCCCACTAAACTCAAAACTGATCACTGTGTTTATTCTGCTGAGCATATATTTAAATATACGTATACATATACATGTACATACAAGGGTACTTCAAAAAGTTCATGAAAATATTGAATTAAAAGATAATGTGAATTCTATGAACTTTTTGAAGACCCCTCATAAACATACATACACATACGCACACATTTGCTTAATTCAATTAAGATGAAATTCAATTTTTGTTTTAAAAGCAAAATCCACTTGGTCATATTAGGAATGGGCAGAATCACGTATTTAATTTATTTCCAGAGAGAAATATGGCAAGGAGGCAAATATCTATACTTCTTACATGCTGTTTCTTCTACATACCTTTCTGTTCCACCCCTGTTCCACACAATATGCAACATTAGCAATATTGATTTCCTGCTAGCATTGATGTAAGAAGCAAAATATTTTACAATTACATTAGTTATTCATTTTTCCACATGTGAAATTCTGAAGACTTATAATTTTTAATATACCCTTTTGTGTATTCATACTTTATCAAGGAAAAATGTAAAATTTGAGAATTTCCATGGTAGAATTTGTTGGTTTTACTTGTTACGGCTTTTTGGTCCTTTAGTTGATTCCTGTGTGTATATGTGAGTATGTGTGGTTACACAATGTGCATTATTTCTTCATCCCTCTGAGCCTTTCTCATTTGGTTCTACAGTGAGTGAACTTGTGTCTACTATTAACATCAAGACCATACAATGCACTGCTCCCCTTTCCATCCTGTGCCACAGGATGTGGCAATGGCTCAATGCTGACCACTCCCCTTTACATCCTGTGCCACAGCACTACCATTGACACATGAAAGAAGTAATTAGAGATAGAAAATAATAAAAGACTTTTCTCCTTATCACAAGATTGAGAAAACCACATGAATATTATCCTTCCTGGGGCCATATTGAAAATGATAAAAAATGTGTTGTGTTTGGTGCAGATGTCAAATGTTTCCAAAGGCACAGAATTGATTTAATTCTTTATCTCACACATACTCACAACAACTATTTTTATTAGCATGAACTGCTTTGTTATATGCCCAAGA
This sequence comes from Galeopterus variegatus, assembly GCF_000696425.1. Lineage (NCBI taxonomy): Eukaryota > Metazoa > Chordata > Mammalia > Dermoptera > Cynocephalidae > Galeopterus > Galeopterus variegatus. Next base: position 670,892 of record NW_007727188.1, read on the forward strand.
ATATTTGGGGTGCAATTTACAATTAGGGGGAACACTAATCAGATTGATATATCACATGGAGTTGCTTTCAGCCAGAATGTGGAAACTGAGACCAGAGACAAAGGACAAGTTTTTGTTTTAATTGTTTGGTTTTGATTTTGTTTTTTGTCTTTTCCCTCCCAGAAGCCTTACATTATACCAAAGTGAGATCACAATCTTGATCAACTTGTGACTTAAGAAGAATAGTGAGAGAATCTAAATATAGCAAAAAACAAATGACTGTCACTGATTTCCAGGATAAAATATTTCAACCTTGTTTTTAGAGGATGGGGTTGTTTTACATATCCCAAATTAACCTCAACAGGAAAACTGCCTTTTTTTGGGTAAATCAGGAAAACAGAATAAAATTTATGAATAGCAAGAATATGCAGTCATTAAAGACAATAGACTTTCTTTTCTGAGACTTTTTAAAATGTCTACTTGAATCGATTAATGAGAAACAGAGGCAGAACAAAGCCCAAGAGGATTTTTCTTTTCCAGGCAGATATATTTTTCCTGTTAGTAGAGTCAATGTAGGAAGAATAAACAGCAGTGAGCAAATACTTCTTTTTAAAAGGATCCTATGCATTACAATTTAATACCAAAAGATGATTTGTCAAATGGAAATCCGTTAGTAATTTTTCTTTCCAGAATGATATAACTTTGAAAAATGAAGATTATTAAATACAGGAAGTAACCTCATTCACAATGAATTCATCCTCATCATTACTGATAATGATAATCACTCACAAGACATATCCTGATGTCCTTTGCATATTCATTCATTAACCAAGCTGGCAAATCACCACTTAAACACGTGGATTATCCATGAATATCAGACATACGGCCATGTAAGCTACCCAGCTATGTCTCATATTTTATCTAAAGGGTAGGACATTGGTTGAGATTTTGATATGCTTATAATTTGTGGGGTAAAGCTTAAATAATCATTATAACTTCTTTTCACTTAATTGTAAGTGATTCAGACTGAATTTCTCATAATGTGTGTCAAACTAAAAAGAAAAAGTAATTTCGATATTTGGGAATTTCACAGTTCTGAAATTTGTGACATACAGTTCTTAAAGCAATGATTCATCCTTTAACAAATAATATAAATGGGCTCTTATGAGTCAACACATTCCTGCTGACATGTATTTCTTCTCAAATAGTCTGAAATTCTTTTCCATTATGTTGAACAACCATTATTCTCCAGATCTAAACTAGAAAAACCAAGGTGCGCATCATTGACAGTCTTGCCATGAGTCATTTGGCAATTATCTCAGAATAATTATCTTTGGAACCCTGACTCACAAATAATATAGCCATTCGACCCACCTTCTTTGTGCAAAAGCTTAGTCTGAAATGGGAACCAAGGAAATAAAATAAACGTCTGTCTCCAATATTCAGAACATCTGCATGAGTAAAAATTATTCAAAAAGATACCATGAATTTTTAAAATGAAATGCAGCATGTAAAAATTAAGCACCTGGTCTTTTCCTTTATATTTCATTAAAAAATTCTAAATAGACTATCACCAGCTGTACATTTTACTACATTTTATATTATGGCAGGCAGTCAAAGCAAGACTGCATCCTTCCTCATCTGAGTTCCACATAAAAATTAAGATGAAAATAAAGAAAAAAGGCAGAACATGCTTTTTGTCAGATACAACAAGGAATTGAGGATGCCATACAGATAAGACCATAAAAATTTCATTAAGACTAAAAGAAATTTGATTCCAAGTAGAATTCTTCTTTTGTCAGATGCAACAAGGAATTGAGGATGCCATACAAACAGATAAGACCATAAAAATTTCATTAAGACTAAAAGAAATTTGATTCCAAGTAGAATTCTTGAGATAAAGGAATAAGGATATTGTTTGATTTCTTGTTAATTCAGACTTTCTAAAAGAAACAGGAATCTGGGTTAAAAATTTCATTTAGCTTTAGAGAAAGAATGTTCTTAATTTATAAGTAAAAACTGGGTAAATGAATGCAGAAGTCATCTTATGGGTTATTTTTTGTAGTATAACCTAACCAAAAAGAACATACATGATATAAGCCAGGAAGCAAAACTTTCAAAACTTAACAGTTGGTTGGCACATATTATACTATCAATATCAATCAAAGTTTCATATTTTTAAGAGAAACAAGGAATAACTGGGGAAGTAAATTCCTAAGATAAGCAAGAATCGTTAAGTCTCAAATTGGCAGATAAGCTTAGATTGCAATTGGCATTTCTAATTGTTTTATGTAAATTGATTATTCAGAAGGATTTGAAATGTTTGCCTCTTTAATTCATTCTGTAACATTTTAAAAATTATTTACTGGCAAAATGTTTACTTTGTAAATAATGCAGAAACTCAACTTAATGTTTTGGGTTTTTTTTAAGTTTCTATTTGATTAGGTTATTCTATGCCCATAAGCATAGAAATGTGTATAGTGTTTGAAAATCACTTTCATGTGGTATGAAAATCAGTCTCTTCTATATGACTGTTTTTGATGACTTCTCTTTATTTAAAGACATGGGAAAAGTCCCTTGCCTAGAATCAGACAACTCCGACTTAAATCCACCTTTGTCAAATGATTGAGAATATTAATTTATTCACACAATATGTACTGAGCACCAGCTGAGTGCCAAGTACTGTTCTAGGGCATGAAGATAAAAAGTGAGCAAAACAAACATGGCCCAAGACCTCAGTTTCATCCATAAAATGAGAAATAGCATTGAGAATAGCATCTCAATAAGTGTTAGTACCTTTTCCAATCTCTCTTCATCTCTTGATAATGGAAAGTTGCAGTTTCACGCAGAACAAACACCAGGTAGATAAGATCCTTTAGATGAGTGATAACATGCATCTGTTGTTTGGATTTTGGAAAATATTTATTGCCTCTAACAATAATTTTTTCTGTGGTCCTAGTCATATAAGATACAAAAATAAGACATCATTGTATTTCTCTCTTTTGAAAAAAAATGTTGAGTTTTTAAAATAGTTGTATTATGTTCTTAGATGATAAGGCTAATTTATTGTAGTGATTTTAACCATTGCTTTAAGCACAAAAAGATATACAAAAATTTTAACCAAAAACACTCCAACATGGGCCGGCCCGGTGGCGCAGTGCTATAGTGCGCCACTTGGGAGCGCGGCGGCGCTCCCATGGAGGGTTCGGATCCCACATACAGACCGGTTCCTGCTCACTGGCTGAGCGAGGTGCGGGCGCAGCTCCGAGGGCTGCAATCCCGTTGCCGGTCCCGGTCCGGTACGGGCGCGACACTGAGGGTTGCGATCCGTTGCCGGACACGAAAAAAGACAAAAAAAAAAACACTCCAACATGATTTTAATTCGCAGACCCATCTGAAATAATTCAGATTATAATTCTAAACAACTCATTTTTTGTTAAAAACTTTGCGATATGCACAAATTATTGGCTATTGGAAACATGTATTTTATGAAATTCTATGAAATACTAAACATTAACAAGGTATAAGTTCAAGCATACTGTGAATGCTTTTGAAGACTCTTATCTATGCTATATTTTATGAAAATGAGTTGTAAGT
>NW_007727188.1:675410-680185 GCF_000696425.1 Galeopterus variegatus
GGGGGCGGGCGCAGCCCCGGGGGCTGCACCCCCGTTGCCGGTCCCGGCCCGGTGCGGGCAGGACACTGAGGGTTGCGATCCGTTGCCGGACACGAAAAAAGACAAAAAAAAAAACACTCCAACATGATTTTAATTCGCAGACCCATCTGAAATAATTCAGATTATAATTCTAAACAACTCATTTTTTGTTAAAAACTTTGCGATATGCACAAATTATTGGCTATTGGAAACATGTATTTTATGAAATTCTATGAAATACTAAACATTAACAAGGTATAAGTTCAAGCATACTGTGAATGCTTTTGAAGACTCTTATCTATGCTATATTTTATGAAAATGAGTTGTAAGTTCTATAATATTTGCCTTTTAAATTATAATCTGGGGAGGGAAGAGATGGGAAATAAGAGTATGGATTTATAGTTTGATACTTGGCTATAGTCAATCTCACATTTGTAAAGGCAAGTAAAATCATGATGTTAATATTATAGAACTAAACATAAATTTTTAAAAGAATGTAACTCTTCATCGTTTTCTATTGTCTATAAAATTCTAAGAAAACAGAATATAATCAACAGAATTACTGCTAAGAAAAATTTAATAACTGTTGGCAGTATTTTCATGATTTCTTCTACTTACTAGAAAAAAGGTAGATAAAGAAAGGATTGAGAGTATGGTACTTTACTTAATATCAATTATCTCACCTTAGCATATGGCTGCATAAAGACTAATAAAATTGTGTGGGTTTGGTTTTAAATTCCACTTAAGTCAGAATTTTCTTACATGTTCGATCTTGTGAATTATGCTAACATTTGATCTCCGTATGAGTGATTGATCTTCTGTTTTCCTTTTTTGTTGTTATGACTCCTTCCCAACTTTTACTATATTCTGGCTAAAAAAAAAAAAGTCTTGATATTTGGGACTTTAAGAACAAACTTAGATTCAATGAAAAAATAATTGTAATGTCCCAATTTAATTCACACTATAACTTCTCAGTACCCCTCAAATAAGGGTAAAAACGTTTTCATGGAAAAAAAAGCTATTTTAATGACCTTTTGTCCCTCCCTGAGAGGAAGAAGTCTGACAGGTAGATATATGGAGAGCTTGTTATTGTAAATTCCAGATCTTGTGATTATCTCTGACTCAACTTCTGGGGTTTTATCTGGAATTCCTGTGAAGGGTCAACAAGTGTATTACTGCCTGTCTTCACCTTCTTGTGACCCTAATTTTAAAACCACACCTTATAGGATTCAGAAACTAGATTACAGTGTTGCACTTCAGCAGACAAATGTTGAAATGGNAAAAAAAAAAAGTCTTGATATTTGGGACTTTAAGAATAAACTTAGATTCAATGAAAAAATAATTGTAATGTCCCAATTTAATTCACACTATAACTTCTCAGTACCCCTCAAATAAGGGTAAAAACGTTTTCATGGAAAAAAAAGCTATTTTAATGACCTTTTGTCCCTCCCTGAGAGGAAGAAGTCTGACAGGTAGATATATGGAGAGCTTGTTATTGTAAATTCCAGATCTTGTGATTATCTCTGACTCAACTTCTGGGGTTTTATCTGGAATTCCTGTGAAGGGTCAACAAGTGTATTACTGCCTGTCTTCACCTTCTTGTGACCCTAATTTTAAAACCACACCTTATAGGATTCAGAAACTAGATTACAGTGTTGCACTTCAGCAGACAAATGTTGAAATGGGATGCATCTGAAAATATGTAATTAGCTCAAACAACCAAAAATTTACAACTTTTTGATGTATTTATGTATATTCACTTTTGTTTACCTCTAATTGTGGAATTTTTAAAAAAATCTAGCAACATTTTGACTTCAACAATTTTTCAGAGTCGAATGCTTCATTGCACCATTTCTTCCTGGCTAGAAATTGTTTTCGTAGTATTGTTATAATTAAATCATCTCAAGTATAGATAGATAAATGTAGATGTATTTACATAAATACATTTTAGATAAAAGCATAGTGAAGATTTGTATTAAAATTTTAGGAAAATAGACAAATGCATATAGAGAAACACATTTTGACAATATAACTCATCCATATATGTTACAAAAGTTAAATGAGCAATTTCTGAGGAAATTTTTTTAGGTATAAACTAATTAAGTTTAATGGCCCCAAGCCTTCAGTTATTGCTTCATAGTTCTTGAGAGCTGGTCAAGAATGACAAGAACTTCTTCTGTTATGGGATGGTGGAAATTGGTTTAACAAAAAGGAACACTTGTAAAATGGATATGAACTAGTAGAAACAAATGTACAAGAGAAAAGGAAATTAAAGATGAATATTTAGAAAGTTTCCTGGAAAGGAGGCTCTACAGTGTCATGCTTAAAGAAGACTGTGGTTTTGGTGTTGTGTAACATGGGTTCCAGACCACTCACTAAATGTGTGACCTTAGGGAGGTCATTTAGCCTGTCTAATCCCACTTCCGTCAGTGAAAAGAGTACAAAATTGTGCTTACTGCGTAGGTCTGATGTGAGAATAAAAAGTTAAATACAGTACTTGGCATATAAGAGGCTGTAGTTTTTGTGAAAATGCCCATTGTAAATTTAACAAATATGATAATTGGACGGTAGACAAATGTAATAACTAGATGATAAACAAAAGCTTCAGAATAATATAGATGATTCAAAATGTTACTATGGTCTAAAATATAATCTCAAAAGCAGTTATGGGATAAAATTAAATTCTCATTATTAGAAAAGGAAAAGAATTCAATAAAGAACTGAGCTATGAATTTGGTTTATTGTCCGAAAAGAATAATACACGGAAATCATAAGCTGTGGGTGCAACCGTCTTTTAGGTCATGCTTTATCCCTTTGACATTGTTGAAGGCTTACGGCAAACCCAAATTTGGGGACATTTGAAAGTTAAAAGCACAAAAAGAGTGCCTCTAAGAGTAGCGATTATGTAAGATGAAGAAATGTAGCATATTCGTATTTTCACCAGCAATAGTTGACTGTTTCTCTAAATTTGAGAAAAATGTCTGCCATGTTAAACACATTTTTAGAAACAAAGAGAATCTCCACAAGCATTTAAAGATGTAGAAGACTCTGAGGTGAAAATCTATGAGACTATTTTCAGCTATTATCACATTTTATGGAAGCTTTTCCTTTTTATTAAGTTTTAATGGCAAATGTTGTCAATCTTCAACTAAATGTCTCATCATGATTCTAATTGTGCCTCTACACATACCTTTCCAGTCATTTTGGTTAAAATGCTCGTTAATACCTGTGCAGTTTTAAAAAAGATGAGTCAATGAAGTCAAACTGGACATGCATTTAGAAAGAATCACAGAGCTGATGGCTGCATACATTAAACAGAGAGAGTTCATCACTCAGTCAGTTCTGCCTGGTCTGGAATTAAGTATTCTTGACTTATTTTTGTGATGTCTCTTACACTGTTGTCTTAAACTATTTATTATCTAAACACTGATATTTTATGTGTTTCTTCTATCTTTCACATATTTATCACCAGGTTTTTTGTAGGTGTCTTCATGAAGCAACTTCATTATTTATCTATTTATTTACCAGAGAAAATAATAGGCAGTCAAAAATATTTATTTGAGATCTTTGATTCATTGTGTACAATTGATAATTAAATATATTGCCCTATCACCAGAAAATAGAATCCTGATTATCATTTAATTAAAACATGTTTGCCATGACAACTAGAACCCAACTAAGTCCAGTATCTTTATTTTGCCTTTTCAATTCCAGTTGATTGATTAATTCATCTAATGTACCCCAACGTCCCAATGAAAACATCTATAGGCCTCAAAATATCAAGTAAATCATGATTTATACATTTCTTTTAACCAAATTTTATTATTAAATATTCATAAAGAAGAGTAAGTGCAACATGCATGGCTAGTTAGACTAGTAATAAAATGAATTCAGTTTTCCCACTAGCCAATTTACGTAATTGGAACCTTACAGATATCTCTGAAGCTTCCTATTTTGTCATCTTTGCTTGCAATCCCTATCTCCCTACCAAACNTAATTAAAACCTTTTAGGTTTTAACAGGCCAGATACAGAGCCCAGAGATGGAAAGCACAATATTTTCTCGTTTATTTCTAGCGAAGTTTTTACTTTACAATCTATTTTATTCTCTTTCAATATAGCTATAGACAGGTTTTGCTTAAAATGTGCCTGGTATATCTTTCTAAATTTTTACTTTGAACCTTTTTTTGTCTGTATAGTTTAGTTTTATCTCTTATAAAAATCATATAGCCAATTATCTTTTTTACTTCCATTTTGAATTTTTTTTATTTTGTTGAAGAATTTACTCTATTTTTGTTGTGATGTCATTACAAAATATTACACTTGATCTTAGCCAAAAGGCAGAGAAGTGATAAGATAGTTACAATAATTTATTTATTTTATTTTTATTTTGGTGTTGGCCAGGAAAGGGATTGTACCCTGGACCTTGGTGTTATCAGCACCATGCTCTAACCAACTGAGCTGTCTCTCCAGCCCATACAATATTTGGAATTATTTCTATCAACTTTTTTCCCTTTTATTACATTTTCCTCTGCTAGTTCTTGAGCTATTTTCCTTTCCTATTCATTTAATGGTTACCCTAGATATGTAATTAATGTTTCCTTAAAAATCTAAGATTAATAGCATCATTAACCTGAACAATAATAGCATATAAGTTGGGAGGGAGATGATTAGAATAAACTTAGGACCGTGTATATTTGAAGAGAAGGTACTGTCCAGCAAACTTTGTACCAGAGAAACCTTATAGTTTATTTTTTTT
>NW_007727188.1:681119-683913 GCF_000696425.1 Galeopterus variegatus
TATATCTAAGCACTAGGCCAGCGCTTCTTAAACTACCTGACATGAAGGACCAAGTTCTTTGCTGTTGTTGTTAATTTCTGATCTTTTGCAGGCCAATACTTTAGTAAAACACTTTAAAATATTAAAGCTATGTCAAATTATATAAAAGTTTCTAAACACATAATCTCTTGCAAAGGCACTGTTCCAAACCACAAGATATTTATACAAATGAAATTTTTAAGCTTCTTGTGCCTCATATTTTCAGAAATGGAAATTCTCCATTTCTTGAAAAGTTACTTTAGATAACTACACTATATTCTGAAGTTAACCTAAGAAATGACATTTTCCTCAAAATATTGTACTACTGACATCTGAATTTAATTAACCTCACTTTTATATTATTTTTGTAACAAAGTAAATAGTAACTCTAAATTGCACTCTTTATAAGATTAAAACTTTCTTCACCAATGCACATGATAGTCAAAGTAAAACCTTTATCTTCAAGGGAAATGCTTTTCAGTGTTATTGTTATATCAATGTACTGTATATTCCCACATAAACACAAAACCACAGCTTATAAATCCAATTCTACTGTAAAATAATTTTAACCACTTAATAATTTAATTGTCCTTAAACTGCCTTCAGCTTAACTTACAGTATTTTCTTGCATATAATTTACTATCAAGATTGTTTGCCATTTACAAGTAAATGAAAGTGGGGAAATATAACGTAGACACACGAGATTCATGATAAAAGAAAACCAGGTACGATGAACCCTGCATTCTAATTTATACACACACAATAACTGCTATATACAAAGTATGATCTCAGTAGATAATATCTGAGACTTTACTATATTTGACATGCCGTTATAAAATACAAATCCAGACAAGAAATAATTTTCTACTGACATTGTGACTCATTGAAGAAATTAAAGAGCTATAATGTCATGACTTCTGACATAAGTGTAAAAATTCAATAGAAAAATTAACCTTGAAACATGTTATCTGACAGTTAATACTGAAGCTGTACTATGAAAGGTTAAAGATTTTTAAGGTTATTCCTGATAATGGAAGAAAACAAAACAGAGTGGATGAATTATAGTTTTTAAATATATGATGTGGAAATAAATCTCAGATTTAAAAGAAAGATTTACTAACCCATTTCCATCTTGTAAAGAATGTATAAACTTATCAAAAATTATCCAATAAATTTGGGTTTTTTTTATACATTTATGTTCTGGCTATTTTGAAATTATGCAATCATCATTTAACATAGCAAAGAAAATGAGCAATGCTGAAGGCCTTATTCAACAGAATGCAGCCAGTGTAAATTTTTCCTGCCAAATTTTATATTTAATCTAGAATTTTAGAAATCAGTTGTAAGACTGACTCAAAAAATTTACTTGCTAATGGTGCACTTCCACTGCCAAAGCCTTCATGAATGTTATCAATTACAAATTTTTCATTAGATTGAAATAATGAATACATTTCTACCAAAACATTTATGTGTTCATTTTTATTCCATTCCCAAGACCATTATAACAGAATTTTAATGTATTCTAATAAATAAATCAGGATGAAAATTTACTGGGCCACAAAAATCAACTACATTGTATATTGATAAATTAAAAAATAAATAATTTTTTAAAACCTCAGATTTTATTTAATTACTAAATTAACATGGTATTTTTAAATGGACTATTTGACATTGCTAACATCTATTGAAGTAGAATCTATAGATAAATAATTATGCCTCAAATCTCTTGTAATTTGCTCAACCAATGAGAAACACCATTATAACCCTTCCAAGACTATTGATCCTCTGTAGAAATCCTAGAATAATTAATGAAGATACCTCATTTCCTTTCCCCCAATCACTCTGATAATTGTAAAATAGTCCACTCAGATAACAAAAGATGTTTGCTGATTTATTCACATAAACTTCTAACAAAATCTATTCAGTAAAATAAGCTTAGTTTACATGTAAAATATTCTCTCGTAAAATTTCTTTTAGTATTGAATATGCAACTTCTACTTTTCCTTTCTAGGTATAATTTATGAAAGTAATATTTTTCAATGGTTCCATATGTTATGAACTATCTGAGAACTATACTGGTGAAAATTTGTTAGTATTTCAAAGACTATATGTTAAAGTAATAACTAAAAACATTACATTCAAGATTGGGTACAATAGTTAAAAAACCCCTACTCAATTACTTATACTAAAATTTTTCTGTATGTATTAATTCAGTGTAGAATCTATATAAAATACCTAATATCAGTCAAAAGTTAATTGTATTAATTACAACCAAGCAGATTAAATTACGCAGAATGTTAACTAAGTTTGAACTGTAACTAAATTTTAAAAGAAAAACTTAAAAAGTTGCTAGAGGCATTTAATAAAAACAGAGAAATCATTCAAGTTGACTTTATCACTGTCAAATGATTATGGAACATGTATTTTTATATAGCAAGTATTTATCGAACATTTTCAATATGTTCATACCTTAAATTCTATATTTGTTTTAACACTTCTTACCTCACGTCCTCTACCCCTCCAACCACAATTATGTCTTCCCGTTGGAAAAATACCCCAAGTACCATCCCCCAGAGGAGAATTACAGACTATGGTGAATTTGTATCTTTTTCAAATGTGAATTAAGTACTTTATATAGGTAACACTGCACAAATTTCTCTGTCTAATGCATTGCATTTAAGTTATTGCATATAATTGTAGTTCAATTTCCAAAGGAAAATTCTTTTTAAAAAGAGAAAGAATGATAAGCACCTGTTGAAGAGAAAAAAATAACTGT
>NW_007727188.1:684752-685235 GCF_000696425.1 Galeopterus variegatus
TGTAAAAAGCATTAAGCATGTCTTCATAGATATTTTGGCTTTGCAGAAGATAGAAAAGTCTTTTTCGTGCTGCTGAAATCTCTCATTATTTTCCTATCTTCCAGTGTCACCACATATTATGGAATCCAAGAGAAAAACTACACTGAGGATATTTGGGCACACTGGATTCAGGCATTCACTGGCAACGTAGCCGCCTGACCTTTGCAAGAGGACAATTCTTGGGTGCATTTCTCATGCCTGTCTGCCTTCCACATAGTTAGCAAGATGACAATCGCTCCCAGCTATGTTGATACACTTCTATCCACTTGGCTGGATGTGGATAGGAGACAAATGATCTATCTCCTAAGAGGTGATCTTCTTTATAGATGTCTCGCTTAATCAGAGTTCATGTATTGGTAAACATAAACAGGTACACTACTGTATCAAGTCCCACTACTACCTGCACTGCTTTCACTTGCCTTTTAGAAAAGGTCATTGAACATA
>NW_007727188.1:685256-686315 GCF_000696425.1 Galeopterus variegatus
TCAAGTCCCACTACTACCTGCACTGCTTTCACTTGCCTTTTAGAAAAGGTCATTGAACATACTGCTGTGAAATGGCTCAGGGAATCGGTTCCTTCAACAAGTCACCTGTGGCAATGAACAATAGGAAACCCTCTTTGAGAAATATATTGCATGTCTTCCCAGATAATCCAACTACAATGTTGGTTTAATTTTCCTTAGGAAAAGAAATATCTTCTGTTACACACTAGGTTAAGCTATATGAAATTGCCAATATGCAGACATTTTTGATCCATACCAGTGATGATTTCTTATAGTTCAACCTAATATACCTTATAATCTAACATTTAGGAAATAATTATCTCCATTTTTCTTTCAGACTTGTTTGTTATTAAAGAAACAGAAATTTCTCTATTGGCCTACATCTTTGGCTGAATTTCCAAAAGCATTCTCAAAATGACCAGTGTAGTGGAACTCCTATCGCATTTTCTGTCAATACTGGTGGTTTTCCAAGGTGTGATATGCATCTCACTTGGTAGGTAAGATGAATTTGGTAGTTCACCAATGAACATGAAATATATTAGCAAATATGTAGCCAGCATTCCAAACTAGCATGATTTTATGGATAATATTGCTTAAAACAGTTAAATTTCCTTAAGGTTTTTAAAAGTGACTCATTGAGAAAAAAAGGAAGTAGATAAAAGTAGTGCACACAGCATCATATGGATGGTCAAAGTACGAAAAGCAATAGTCTACGTGACTACAACTTACCATGTATTTCCATGTACGATATTGCTCATACTTTCCAGTAACTCCAGGGAACACAAGAGAGCTTATATTTAGTTCGATCACATGAAATTGTCATTTTTGTTAATGAAAAACAGACAAATATTGGCAATAATGTAAGGTTTACCCTTAGTATCTCTGTAACCACACAGCATGTAACCTCTAAAAGGTATTAAGTAAAAATTAAATTTTGATTGAATGAAGGGATGCATACAAAGACTTTGAGTTTTTCATAAGCAAGTCTCAGTATGAATACAAAATATATCAACAATTTCAAGAAAACTTGCCAATTAAAAA
>NW_007727188.1:687041-688540 GCF_000696425.1 Galeopterus variegatus
AAAAATGCCAACTGAAACATAAGGATACAAGTCTACATACTTAACTAGTATAATTATTAGAGATACATGGGTTCTTTTTATACAACATTCTTCTTTACTAGCAACAAAAAAAATAAATGATTATCCCTCCTAGAAACTTATACCTTTGTTGATCAGTGTCCAAATTGGACCATAATCAAGGATGAATTTATTTCTCCATTTTCTCCAAAGATACGGAGTTTAGTGAAGCAAGAAAAAAATGCTAAGGTAGGAGTCTTTTTTTTAAAAAAAAAAAAAGGAAAAACTCAGAGAGCCTGTTTGTTTTTCCCTCTAGAGTAACATACAGTTAGAAGAAAACTATTGAAATCCAACAAACAACTTAAGAGGATTGAATCAAGTATATCCCCCGCCCCTCTGCAAAAAAAAAAAAAGAAAAAAAAATTGTCTCACTTTAGACAACTAATAAAAATAATGTAACAATATATAAAATTTAGCAGACTAACTTTTCAAAATTAGCTTGGTAAAACTTCATCAGAACTCAAATATCCCCACATTTCTTAGCAAATCTCTCATTAGTTCTTTTAAAAAGAATAGAAAGACTATGTACTAGTAATTTCTTCAATAAGCAATTAGAAATCTATAACTCTGGATATCATTTGCCATGTTGTGAATAGGGCTAAGGATGAAAGGCAGGGGGAAAGTTTAAGGGTGATCAAAGTCAGTAACAGATAAATAGCTTCAACATACTTTTCACCATTGAATGATTTCTACTCTCGTTTACCCCACTGTATCTATCATGCCCTTCTAGTATACAAGTCCTAGCTATGATACCAAAGACATGAAGAGAAATTTAGGAAAAAGGCACCCTTACTTGGAAATTTATGTAGGCCAACAGTATAAAAAGCACACTCTGTGTTTATAAATAGATGTAAATGTTCTTGTGAATTCTGGATACACAAATGATAGTTTTAGAAAAACATTACAAGTTTGAATTTAACTGTAAGGGAGGAATACTTGAATTTTTATTGCTTTGAGAATATTTCCTTTGAAACCTAATGTCTGAATTTACTAAGTAGTGCTAGTACAACAAAATTTAGATAGTTCAAAATAATTAGGGTTGACAGATAAAATGCAGGATTCCAGTTAAATTTGAATTTCAGGAAAATAACAAATAACTTCACAGTATAAGTAGGTACAAAATATTGCATGGGAACACTTACATTAAAATAGTGTTCATAGTTTATCTGAAATTCAAACAGTATTCATAGTTATCTGAATGTAACTGGGCATTCTGTGTTTTTATTTTGTAAACCTGGCAACCCTAAAAATAATGCATGTGAAAAAGAAAAACAAGCCTTTTTATTGATCCAAAAACAATCCAAAAAACAAAAGAGCATTTCTGGGTTGGTGGAAGTGGTCAAAGAGTCCAAAGTTTCTATTGCTCCAAAAGCTAAAGAATGTCTTCAAAGCTTCTTCCAGTGTCTCCACTTACTCCACCAAGTCTAGAAGTTGTTGGGTAT
>NW_007727188.1:688749-689478 GCF_000696425.1 Galeopterus variegatus
GTCTTCAAAGCTTCTTCCAGTGTCTCCACTTACTCCACCAAGTCTAGAAGTTGTTGGGTATCTCATCTGTTCCCATGTGTTTTCTTTGGTACTGATTATAGATTTTATAGGTTCTTTCTCAGATGCAGAAAATCTTTCTGAGTTTGCTTTTCATCACTTAGATTCAAAATTATGTACAGATTGATTTTTAAATTTACATGAAGCCAATGAAGACCACCATTAAAAAGAACTACAGCTAAACAAAGTAATTAATTATAAGGTTAGAAGATAATATAATTTTGATAATTACTCACAGCTTGGTGCCCATTTTTTCACTGCAGCCAACAACTGCATGTTTTTAATCTCCCTAATAACAGTAATGGCATACATCATTAACTCTATATTTATTCTTTTTTAATTTTATATAATACCAATAACAAAGATCATTAACCTCTGTTCTGTTTAACGTCTAATCAGCCATTTTAGTTAAATAAATATCATAGAAAACATCAAATATCACTTGGCTAAGCTACTCTGGCTCTGGGGAGGGATCTTAATGCCTTATATTAAGATCAGTTTACTCCACAAGTGTCAAACCATAAATGGTAATAAGAAAATAGATAAAGAATAAATTATGGCTTTCATCAAATTAGTTCAAAATTATCTTTTACAAAGTAGTTCTAAATCTTATATAATTGCAGTGTGTTTTTAAAGCTATTTTCTGAAGCTATTTATAGAACAGAGTTGCCC